>NW_005054676.1:132851-163232 GCF_000277835.1 Geospiza fortis | reverse complement strand
GGGATGGGATCCATGGGATCCATGGGATGGGATGGGATGGGATGGGATGGGATGGGATGGGATGGGATGGGATGGGATGGGATCCATGGGATGGGCTGCCCTGGCCATCCCAGGGCCCTGCAGACTCTTAAAGCTGAGCTGACAAACCCTGGGAAGTGACAAAGTTCTAAAATCAGGAAAATCACCCCAAGAACCCCAAACCCTTGTGTAAATCCCTTCCGTTCCAGCCTGGCTGATTCTGCCTCTGCCTGCTCTGCTGCCTCTTAAACAACAGAGATTTTATCCACTGGATTTTCAACAAAATGTTTGTTCACAATTTCCTAAAAGTTTCATAAAAAATATTTAAAATATTTAAAATATTTAAATATTTTTAGTGTGGCTGTCACTGATGGGAATCCCATCTCACTTCTGCTGAATTCCAAACTCCAATCCAGCCTGGCTGATTCTACCTCTGTCTGCTCTGCTGCCTCTCCCTGAGCTTAACCAACAGAGATTTTATCAACTGGATTTTCAACAAAATGTTTGCCCACAATTTCCTAAAAATTTCATAAAATAATATTTTTTAAAAGGAATATTTTTAGTGTGGCTGTCACTGATGGGAAACCCATCTCACTTCTGCTGAGCTGAATTTTCCCAAGTTCTCAAAATCAGGATAACTTCGAGGTCATTCTTTATGAACTGTAAAAAATCAGAGTTCTTGGGATTTATAGGGGGGAAAAAAGATCATTTTTTGCTCCTTGTTCTTTGTGCTGCTCCTCTCCCTCCTTCAGGGCTGCAGAGGAAATAAACCCCAGTAAAGCAGCCTAAATGCTGCTTTTTTATTTATTTTCTTGCAAATCCCCATTCTTAGCAGGAGCAATGCTCAGCTGGAAGCCCAATAAAACCTTTGAAGGAGTAATTTCTGCCCATTCTTTTCAAGCCTTTTCCCACTTGAAATATTGGTATAAAAAGGGGGATTTGAGGCATCGGGATGGCCAAAGCAAACACTTGACACACTGTTCTGTTAAACTTGGAGAATATAAAGCTCAGGCTTTAATATTATTATATTAAAGTGAGGCCAGGCTGCTGCAGGAAGGACAAAAATGGTGGGAAAATTCAGATTTTGTGTCCTTGGACTCGCTGGTGGTGAAGAGGAGGAGGGTGGCAGCAAGCTGGGATGGCAGCAAGCTGGAAAAAGCAAATTCTGCAGTTCTAGAATGGAGAATATTGGCTAATTTCTGTGTTTTTGTAAAAAAAAAATAGCACAGAGATTTCTGTGATTTTTTTTCTGTGATATTTTTTGTAAAAAAAAGTTATTTCTGTATTTTTATAAAAAAAGATATCACAAAATTTTCTGTGCTATTTCCTGTAAAAAAAAAACATATCACAGATATTTCTGTGATATGCTTTGTAAAAAAAAGATATTTCTGTTTTTTCTGTAGAAAAATAAAAGATATCACAGATATTTCTGGGATTCTTTTTTCTGTGATATTTTGTGTAAAAGAAAGGTATTTCTGTATTTTTGTAAAAAAAGATATCACAGATATTTCTGGGATTCTTTTTTCTGTGATATTTTGTGTAAAAGAAAGGTATTTCTGTATTTTTGTAAAAAAAGATATCACAGATATTTTTGTGATATCTCCTGAATTTTAAAAAAAAGAGATATCACAGATATTTCTGTGATTTTTTTTGTTGAAAAAAAATGATATTTCTGTATTTTTGTAAAAAAAGATAGTACAGAAACAGTATCTGGAGAAGAAATCCACAGAGTTCTTTTGGTTTCCAGGTAAAACATGGCCAAGGTGAAAAGCAAGGCCTGAAATCTCTTTTAAAATCTTTATTCCCTTGAAATTATCAGGGATTAAAAACTTTTGGGATAGAAAGAATGGGAGAAAAAATTCACACAGTTCTTTTGGTTTCCAGGTAAAATGTTCCACAATGTTCATGTTTTTCAGGTGAAAAGCAAAGCCTGAAGCCTCTTTTAAAATCTTTATTCCCTTGAAATTATCCGGGATTAAAAACTTTTGGGATAGAAAGAATGGGAGAAGAAATCCTCACAATTCTTTTGGCTTCCAGGTAAAACGTGGCCAAGGTGAAAAGCAAAGCCTGAATCATTTCTTTAAAGTCTTTATTCCCTTGAAATTATCAGGGATTAAAAACTTTGGGGATAGAAAGAATGGGAGAAGAAATTCACAGAGTTCTTCTGGTGTCCAGTTAAAATGTTCCACAATGTTCACATTTTTCAAGTGAAAAGCAAGGCCTGAAACCTCTTTTAAAATCTTTATTCCCATGAAATTATCCAGGATTAAAAACTTTTGGGCCAAGGTGAAAAGCAAAGCCTGAAGCCTCTTTTAAAATCTTTATTCCCTTGAAATTATCCGGGATTAAAAACTTTTGGGATAGAAAGAAAAGGAGAAGAAATCTGAGTTCTTTTGGCTTCTAGGTAAAACATGGTCAAGGTGAAAAGCAAGGCCTGAAACCTCTCCTTAAAATCTTTATTCCCTTGAAATTTTCGCTTTTGGGATAGAAAGGAACGGGAGAAGAAATCCACAGAGCTCTTTTGGCTTCCAGGTGAAACGTTCCACATGCCCAAGGTGAAAATTAAGGCCTGAAACCTCTTTAAAATCTTTGTTCCCCTGAAATTATCAGGGATTAAAAAATTTTTGGGATAGAAAGAATGGGAGAAGAAATCCTCAGAGCTCTTTTGGCTTCCAGGTGAAACGTTCCACATGGCCAAGGTGAAAAGCAAGGCCTGAAACCTCTTTAAAATCTTTATTCCCTTGAAATTTTCACTTTTGGGATAGAAAGAATGGGAGAAGAAATCCTCAGAGCTCTTTTGGCTTCCAGGTGAAACGTTCCACATGGCCAAGGTGAAAAGCAAGGCCTGATGCTCTGTGTTTGTCATCTCCACTTGCAAATCCGACGCTGCAGCCCTGCGCTCCTGCTGGAAAGAAAAACAAACTGGGAACAATGGGAGAAAGGCCAGAGCCAGCCTGGAGAGGGAATTCAGTCATTTCCCCGGCTCCAGCTGGAAAAGGGCTGGGGATGGGGGAGCACAGGGGGGGCTGGGGTGCTGTCACCCCTCCTGAGCCCCGTGTGCTCCCTCATTCCAGTGCCTGACAGGGATTCAGGGCTTTCCAACCTTCCCTGGGCTCGTTTAGGAGTTTCCAGGACTCTGCTCCTACCCAGAGCTCTGCGCTGAATCCGCAGAGAAGGGAAGATGGGAAAAAGTCCAAATGAGTTTATTTCTGAAGGCAGCGTTTGGAAAAAACCCACCGAGGTAGCCAAGAGCAGAAAATCCTGTTTGGAAGAGGGATGTATTTGGTTTTCTGACTCCAGAATAAAGGAGGAGTTTTAAAATAAAACCTTATTTTAACGAGTGATACCAAAAGCGCTGCTTGACTGCTGCGCACGAGTTCCTCCTCACCAGAGGCACAGATTTCCCTGGAAATTAAAAAGAAAAACTCAAAAAATCAAGTCCTGCACGTGCATTTAAGATGCTGCCCTTCCCCAAAAAATTGCATTTCCCAGTGTCCATGCCCAGGACATGCTGGAAGCTGAATGGAACCTCGCCTCACAAATGTGTGGCTGTTTTTCCTTCGCTCGTGGCATAAATCATAGGAGGGGGAAAAAAAAAACCCCACCCTGTTAGCACAGAGCTCAGGTTTGTTTATTTTCTTGCCAGCTGCAACATGCTACCCTCTTAGGGCTGGTGGAAAAGCTGGGCTGCTGGAGGCTGGAGTGACACGGCAGCCCCAAACTGGGGTCTGGCCCCTCTCACTGAATTCCAGCCCTGTCAGGAGCCCATTATCCCCCTCCACAGATCCATCGCTGCACCCAGACATGGAGTTCTTTCCAATTAAGGTCGGGGGTTTTTTTGTTGTTTTTTTGGGTTTTTTTTAATCAAATCAAATACCTGCGCACTAAATTATGCTGCTGGTGCCAGGCTGGCTCTGCCTCCCTCCTGCCTGGGACACTGGGGGTTTGTTTGAGTGGCTGGGGAGGTCCCGTGGAGCTCAGGAAATTCTGCCTGACCTTCCCACCTTGTGGGGTTTTTTTTTTGAGGGGGGGGAATATTTACCACAACACATCCCAAGGCTGCTCCTGGATGGTAAAAATATTCCAGGGAAAAGCTTGGAGGCCTGGGGTGCTGGGTGGAGGAAGGAAGGGGCTCAGGAATGGGCTGCAGCCATCCAAGATGTTTGCTCATGTGTTTTCTGAGGCCAGTTTGTTTTGTTTATTAATAGGCCTTGAAATGCCAAGGGGAAGGGTTAAGGTGAACTGAAAATGCCATATGTGCCTCTGGATGGAGGCTCCTTTTGTGCTCTCTGAAATTAGTGGGGTGCTGGATTTTCCTTTTTTATCCACCCCTGTTTCCCGTAGGAAAAGATGCTGTTGGTATTTTAGAAGAGGTCAGAAATCTCAGCAAATGAAACAATTTACTGCAGGTCAGTTTAATCGTGACCCAGCACTTTCCGTGCTCAGATGCAGCACAGTCCAACTAAAAAAAAAAACCTAAATAATACAAATAAAATCAATAATAAAAATAAATTAAATAATAAAAATAAATTAAATCATACAAATGAATTAAATAATACAAATACATTAAATAATACAAATGAATTAAATAATACGAATAAATAATACAAATAAAATCAATCATAAAAATAAACTAAATAATACAAATAAATTAAATAATACAAATAAATAATAAAAATAAATTAAATAATAAAAATAAATAATACAAATAAATAATACAAATTAATTAAATAATACAAATACATTAAATAATACAAATGCCTTAAATAATACAAACACATTAAATAATAAAAATAAATTAATTCATGCGAATAAATAATAAAAATAAATTAAGCAATAAAAAGAAATTAAATCATAAAAATAAATTAATAAGCTTTGCCTTTCCACGGAGGAAAAGGGGAATAAAAAGTTATGAACAAACAGCATTTTTACACAAACAGGCAGGAGATGCTGCTGCTGTCGCTGAGATTTTCCAGGGAAGAATCCCACAGAGGACAATTTTAGGCAAAATCAGTTGGAATGCAGCGTTTCTGTTCCTAAGAGTTTGATCCTGTGAATCCTCACAGGAGGATTTCCAGCATTCCCTGCCCCTGCTGAGCAGCACATCCAGGAACCACTGGAGCAAATCCTGCCTTTGGAGCTTCAGGGTTTGGAAAAGTGAATTCTGAAAACAATTCCCAGAGCGTTCCTGGAAGTGCCTGTGCTGATGGAGGGAAAGGATGGAAAAGGACACCAGGGCAGAGCTGGCATTCTCTAGGTGGAAAGTTTGGATTTTCACGTGAAAATTTGGGTTTTTATTTCATTTCTTCCTGGAAAAGGTGATCAGGCTTTGGAGCTGCCCAGGGAGGTTTGGAGTCCCCAGAGATGTCCGAGGCACCCAGAGCTCTGGGCTGGGGACAAGGGGGGATCAGGCACAGCTGGACTTGAGAGACTTTTCCAACCTCAATAATTCTGGGATTATTAAATTTAGAAAGGAAATCTGTGGCTTGTCTTGGTATTTTTGATTTTGAAGGATGAAGTTAAGATAAAAGTGCGTCTGTGAGAGAGAACCTGACAAAAAAACTGGGATGTGTGGAGACGCTCTGGACATAAATGGAGCAGGAATTAATTCCAAAGAGGAAAAGCCAATACACAAAGAAGGTGTCAGAAGTGCAGAGTCTCTTTTGGATGGTTTGGACTATTCCACAGAGCCTGAACCTCAGTCTCATTCTGGGCACTGATCCCAGGGCCTAAACCCAGCTTAAGTCCGTCCAGTTCAGGCTTTTATCATCTGCAGTGGAGCTGGTGAGGTCAGGGTCCAGCACTGACTCAGACTCAGGTTTGATACATGCAGGAATTGGAAAGGCAGTGAAATCCAGCAGGATTGAGGTGTTCCTGGAGGTTCTGTCTCATAGCAAGTCCAAGAATTCAGAACATCCTTAAGATCCAAGGTCTGATCCAACCTCCCCAGGAGATGCAGATCCTTCAGGGATCTGTACATCCAGGAGTCTGAGAAGTTTGATAACACCCAGGGATCTGAAAGGCAATAAAATCCAGCAGGATTTGGGTGTTTCTGGAGGTTTTGCCTCATAGCAAATCCAAGAATTCAGAACATCCTTAAGATCCAAGGTCTTATCCAACCTCCCCAGAAGATGCAGATCCTTCAGGGATCTGTACGTCCAGAATCTGAAAGGTTTGATCTATGCAGGAATTGGAAAGGCAAGAAAATCCATCAGGATTGAGGTGTTCCTGGAGGTTTTATCTCATGACAAGTTCAGCAAATCCAAGAATTCAGAACATCCTTAGGATCTGAGATCTTACCCAACCTCCCCTGGAGATGCAGATCCTTCAGGGATCTGTACATCCAGAATCTGAAAGGTTTGGTACATGCAGGAATTGGAAAGGCAGTGAAATCCAGCAGGATTGAGGTGTTCCTGGAGGTTTTATTTCATTACAAGTTCAGCAAATCCAAGAATTCAGAGCATCCTTAAGATCCAAGGTCTTATCCAACCTCCCCAGAAGATGCAGATCCTTCAGGGATCTGTACATCCAGAATCTGAAATGTTTGATACATTCAGGAATCTGAAAGTTTTGATCCATGTAGGAATTGGAAAGGCAAGAAAATCCATCAGGATTGAGGTGCTTCTGGAGGTTTTATCTCATGACAAATACAGCAAATCCAAGAATTCAGAACATCCTTAAGACCTGAGATCTTACCCAACCTCCCCAGAAGATGCAGATTCTTCAGGGGTGTGTATACCCAGGAATTTGAAAGGTCTGATACAACCAGGAATTGGAAAGGCCATAAAATCCAGCAGGATTGGGGTGTTTCTGGAGGTTTTGTCTCATGACAAATCCAAGAATTCAGAACATCCTTAGGATCTGAGATCTTATCCAGCCTCCCCAGCAGATATAAATCCTTCAGGGAAGGGTGACCCCGACATGAAACGGGTCCTGCCCAGTCCCTCTGGTGCCTCATTGTTCTCCCTGCTCCAAGGGGGAGGAATCAGCCCCTCCAAGGAATGGCCCAGAGACAAAACATTATTTGTGAAGTGATTTAATTGCATTACAGCCCTTATTAAACGAGGCACAGAACGTAAAGGTGGCCTGCTTCATTTTTGATGCAGATATTATGGAAATTTATGTCCCTGATGATGCCAATCTCGCGAACCCCCTCAGGTTTCTGAACAGTTTCCAAGCTGTCCCCCTTGCTCAGGGGGGAATTCTTTTAATTTTGTTCTGGTTTTGCAGCGGGGCCTGGTGAACCCCCCGTGTGTGTTTTGTGTGCTGCCCTTGCCTGCCAGCCAGGGTCTGCCTCTGGCCCGGGGTTTTTTTGGCTGCTGGAAGAAAAGTTTGTTTCTGAGGTGAAAAATTTGCCTTTTAAATTTCTGCACAGCTCATACCCAGATTATAATTCATAGCCAGGGCTGAATACCAAATGACCCCGCTCCTCATTTCCACAAATATCCTGAAAGGCAGAGAGGGAGGCGAGGGAAAACACTGGCCCAAATCCAATGCTGCTCCCAAATCAATGGCATTTATGGAAAGGTTGGATTTGGCCTCTTCCATCTTTCATTTCAAGCTCTCAGATTAACAGAATATAAATATTGCATGATGCCCCAGAGCTGCCCCAGCAAATGGCTCCAAGATGCATCTTTCCCCCTTGAACAAGGCAAATATTGTGGAATGGAGGCTCCAGGAGAAAGACTGGAAAAGCTGTTAGTGGCTGTGTGCTCCAAGGTGCTTGTGGAGACTGAAACTTGGAGGAGAAACTCCCTGCACGAACCAGAAACTCTTTTTTTGACACAGCCAGAACAATCCACAGTTGCTTTTTCCATGATGCACCATTAAAAAGGTTTCGTCAAACTTAGTCCCACTGGTTCCACGCTGTCTGTTATCCCAAGAATTTTCCGTAACAAAGGAAAAGAAGGAAATGTGGACTCCATTGAGAGGGAGATAAACTGGCTGGAAATTGTACTGAGGAGTTTTCAATGCGGTTGAACCAGGTTTGCCATCTCCTGGGAGTTGTGGCTTATTCCTGCTCTGTTCCCTGTTCCCCAGAGGTGTGGGAGCAGCTCAGAGCTTTTAATTAAGAATTAATCACCTTAATGTGAGCCCAGGAGTGCTCCATGTCTGATGGTGGTTCCATCTATTGGGATGCCAAGCAAAGGGATTTATCCTGGCAAAGCCCATCCCACCATCCCTGCTGTGCCATGACAAAAGAGTGACCAAGCACAGGTTTCACTTCCATTTTGCTTTCTGGGATCGAAATTTTGGGATAAAACCCAGGGATTTCAGCTGAATCCCCAGGGATGCCAAGCTCTGATCCCATACCACAGGTATGGGAGCAGCTCAGAGCTTTTAATTAAGAATTAATCACCTTAATGTGAGCCCAGGAGTGCTGCATGTCTGATGGGATCCTGTTGGGATGCCAAGCAAAGGGATTTATCCTGGCAAAGCCCATCCCACCATCCCTGCTGTGCCATGCCAAAAGAGTGACCAAGCACAGGTTTCACTTCCATTTTGGAATCATTTTTCAATCTTTCTGGGATTGAAATTTTGGGCTAAAACACAGGGATTTCAGCTGAATCCCCAGGGATGCCAAGCTCTGGTCATTTAGGGTACCTGTGGTGTGGAACGCGTGGTTGTGATTGCTCCGTCACTGCTGGAGCTGCTGTTCCTGTGTCATTTTTCTGGCCCATCATTAATAAACTGGGGATTTCATCCCTGATTTCCACGGTGTCCTGCTGCAAACCACCTGGGTTTCGCTTTTCGGCAACACTGAAAATGAATAAAAGAAGAAGAGGGGGGCTGAGCGTGGTGCTTGTGTTTGAGCTGGGGTCAGTCCTGATTGATCAGCTTGGAATGAGCTGGAAAAAGCACGAGTGGAAATTCGGATGTCCAGAGGTTGTGAAGGATTTTCCAGCACTGCCTCCCCAGGTAGGAACCTTCCACTCAACAGGACCTTGCCCAAATCTTTGTTGCCTCAATGGGATGTGCACTGATCCTTTATCATGTCTCATCTGTGGGATGGAGAACAATTGATCCCCTTCTGAATTCCCTCGATTTCAAGCCTCAGTGTGTGTGTGTCCTTCCTGTTTTTCCTTGCTTTGGCTGATTCACTCCAGTTCCTCCCACTCTCCTGTGCCTCATTTCCCAAAACCCCTGACCTGGTCTCACCAATCCAGGTGATTTTTGGGATTGATCCTTTTCCAGAATCCGTTACAGGAGGCTGCCTTTGCCAGCAGGTGTCACCATAAGAGAACAATAATTCCAGTTCCAGCTTGGCTGTTCTGCAGGAAATGGGAATTCTGTCCCTGCTGCACATCCCATGGAATCTCCTTTATTTTCCACAGTGACTTAGCGCTGGCTTAGAAAATTAGAAAGGCCTGAGGAAAAAAAAAAAAAATCGAGATATTTTTTTCATGTGTTTCCCAAGCAAAGGGAACCACACTGAGTTTGGAAAGGAGGCAAAATTACCAGGGATTTTGTCGAGTGGATCCCAGAATTCAGGGATCACTGCAGAGCTGAGGATCCCCTTGTTCTGCTGCTCTCCCTTTGGCTTGCGCAGGATTTCAGTCACAGCTCTCCTCCTTTGCACAAACAACAAGTGTCCACCCAAAGGATTGTCACCAGAGGCTTTGACAAAAGTTGATTTTCTCCCAGATTCCATAATTTCCACAAGCTCTGACTCTGCAGAGGAGTTTTTTGGGGTGATTCTGGCAGAATCGGTCATTTTTTTTTGGAGTGTGGGTGGCTGCAGCACCGGCAGCCTTTTCTCCTTTACGATTCCCTGAGCTCTGTTTTTTTGCACAAACCACCAGCAACAAGTGTCCATCCAAAGGATTGTCACCAGATGCTCCGACAAAAGATGACTTTCTCCCAGGTTCCATAATTTCCACAAGCTGTGACTCTGCAGAGGAGTTTTTTGGGGTGATTCTGGCAGAATCAGTAAATTTTTTGGAGTTTGAGTGGTTGCAGCACCGTCAGCTTTTCCTCCTTTCCAATTCCTGTGTGCCCTGAGCTGGGTTTGCTCCTCAGACATTTGCACCCAAGCTCAGGGAACCCCTCCCAGGTGTGTGTGAGCTCTCACTGGGATTTACCCCAGTGCAGAATTCAGGGGTCACTGCAGAGCTGAGGATCCCCTTGTTCTGCTGCTCTCCCTTTGGCTTGCGCAGGATTTCAGTCACACCTCTCCTCCTGTGCACAAACAACAAGTATCCATCCAATCTGGACTGTCTGGATTGTCTGGATTGTCCATCCAATCTGGAGAATCTGGATTGTCACCAGATTCTCCAACAAAGGAGGATTTTCTCCCAGGTTCCATTATTTCCACAAGCTCTGACTCTGCAGAGGGGATTTTTGGGGTGATTCTGGCAGAATCGGTCATTTTTTTTTGGAGTGTGGGTGGCTGCAGCACCGGCAGCCTTTTCTCCTTTACGATTCCCTGAGCTCTGTTTTTTTGCACAAACCACCAGCAACAAGTGTCCACCCAGAGGATTGTCACCAGATGCTCTGACAAAAGAGGATTTTCTCCCAGGTTCCATTATTTTCACCAGCTCTGACTCTGCAGAGGGATTTTTTTTTGGGGTGATTCTGGCAGAATTGGTAATTTTTTTGGAGTCTGGGTGGCTGCAGGACAGCCTGGATCCCCAGGGCTGACACGTGCCAGAGAAAGCGTTCTTGGGTTTCTCTTTCCTTGCATAAATATTGGAAATCAAACCCTGCAAAGTGAAGGATTCGTATTTAGCTCTTTATCTAAATACACCCCCGCCCCCTCCCCAAAATAAAATAGCGTTGTTTGAAATTTCCAGGGAAGCTGAAGGCCTAAAGCATTGGGTGAGATGTAAATTTCTTAAAATATTTATCCATCCATAAGTGGCTACATATTTGACATTATTATAGGGTTTCTCAGTGTTCCATTTTATTAAAAAATATTTATTTGGTTTCTAAGATTACTGCTTCTCCGACCACAGAAAATTCAATTACCGAAAACTGCAGCTATCAAATTGGTTGAAAATAAATAGCCTTTTATCCAAACCTGGCATGGGCTGGTTTACTTTTAATACGTAGCCATAAAAAAAAGAAGCTCTTTCCACCGAGAGCCGGTTGGTTACGGAGCGAGAAGCCAAGGAATACTTTGCATCATCAGGTTTTATTTAAAATAAAGAGAGGGAGCGGGGAGAGAATAAGTCGTTATGAGCTTAATTAGCAGCTCATTCTTCTTTTCTTTTTTTTTTTTGTTCGAATAAGAGACAGGAGATGTCTCAAGGCATTCCTTTTGTTAGGATAAGTGAGTTTTGATTCACGAAATATGCAGGGAACCATCCCGAATGTTTTCTGGAAGCTCTGGCTGTCTCCTACCTGCGAGGTTTAAAACGCGGAGTTTGCAAGTGGCAATGTATATAACAGAAATTATATTATATAGAAATAATAGAAATTATTGCTAATTATATAGAAATAATAGAAATTATTGCTGGAAGAAGGACTGGAGGCCACCTGGGCGGGGTTTGTTAATTGGTTTTCATAGTTTATTAATGAAGGGGGGACCTGAATGTGGATAAGGGATCTGGGATAGAGGGGTGTCCGCTCAGCCCTGACAACTCCTGACCTAACAATGATCTTACAAAAGCAAAACAATCCAGAAGGGAGCAAATTCAAAAGAATATTTCCCATTTCCACCTCTTAGCTCCGCTCCTTTAATTCGTTCGACAGCCGCGTCCCTTCTCCAGGGCTGCCACATCCCTTCCCTTCCCCAGCGCTCCCGGAGCCACCGCATCTTTCAGCCGGGGCCCGGGGGGCATCAAAGGCTGGAATTCGAAGCATCCCCCCCCCGTGGCACGGCGCTAACAGGAGCTGTTGGCGCTGCCCTGGCGCGGAGCCCCCGCTGGCCGCACATCAAGGATGCTGCTGAGAGACGGGGATGCTCCAAAGAGCCGCCCCGGCATGAAAAGGCACGAGATCAAAGCTGGCCACAAAGGGAGATAACTCCCAAAAATGCCTCGCTGCCTTCGGGGTGAGCGGCCAGGTAACCTCCGAGGAGAGCTGCGGGTTAAAGGAGATACAAGGAATAAAAATGTCGAGGTTTATCTCTTTGGAAAGACAATTCCCTGGAGGGCAATCGGGCAGCTGCTGGGATGGGTTAAAATATTCCCGTGCGTCTCCCACCGGGCACAAGGGGAGAATCGCAGCTCTCACCATTCCCTGGAAAGCTGGGAGTGTTTTGTGATTCCTGAGTTTCCAGACTTTGGGAATGCACGGGAGGAGGATCAGCTGGAGATCTTGGCCAGAGCTCGAGGTCAAGGCAGCAAACCAGACTTTAGGTGGGACCTAAATTACCTGGAGATCTTGGCCAGAGCTTGAGGGTCAAGGCAGCAAGCTGGACTTTAAGTGAGACCCAAATGTACCTGGAGATCTTGACCAGAGCTCGACGTCAAGCCGAACCTTTTCCCAATTTATCCCCTTTAGGTGGGAACTAAATTTACCTGGAGATCTTGGCCAGAGCTCGTGGATCAAGGCAGCAAACCAGACTTCAGGTGGGACCTAAATTCACCCAGAGATTTTGGCCAGAGCTCGTGGGTCAAGCCGAACCTTTTCCCAATTTATCCCCTTTAGGTGGCACCTAAATTTACCCAGAAATCTCAGCCAGAGCTCAAGGGTGAAGGCAGCAAGCCAAACTTTAGGTGGGACCTAAATTCACCCAGAGATCTTGGCCAGAGCTCGTGGGTCAAGCCCAACTTTTTCTCAATTTATCCCCTTTAGGTGGCCCCTAAATTTACCTGGAGATCTTAGCCAGAGCTCAAGGGTCAAGGCACCAAACCAGACTTCAGGTGGGACCTAAATTTACCTGGAGATCTTGGCCAGAGCTCGAGGTCAAGCCAAACCTTTCCCCAATTTATCCCCTTTAAGTGGCACCTAAATTCCCCCTGCTCTCAGCCCATCCAGCTGCCAGCAAAGGCTTGTGCTGCCAGGTTTAATAAAGCGCAATAACGCTTAGGAAGGGCTTTAAGGAGGTTTTGTGAGGAAAGGACTCACTTGGGGGTGAAGAATAGCTGGCTGCTCTTGCATGGATGTGGTTTTGCAGGTCTGTACACACATCCCATTGTACACAAAAGCCACTTATTTGTTTAAGGCCGTTGCTGAGTGTATTGTGTGACACGGAGCCATCCAGCGAGGCTGCTCCAGCCAGAACTGCAGGCAGAGCAGAGCCCGGACCTGCACCTTAATCCCCTTTCTGCCCTGATTTCCCAATTGCACGGGGAGGTGAAGTCTCCCTGAGCTCACAGTGGGTTGTGCAGGAAGATCAAACCCCCGTGGCTTTTCCAGGAGCTTTTCCCAGCTCCCCCCTGCTCCCTGCAGAGCCGGGGGTGCGATGCTGCTGAAATGTTCTTGGGGGATAAAATGCACTTGAGGGATCTGTAATGGATCCTGCACTCAAAGCCAATAGAGCGTGAGCTCAGCAATCAGTTGGCAGCCCATAAAATCTCCGGTACCTTTCTTTTCTTTTCCTTTTATACTTTTTTTCCCCCCACTCTGGTTCTTAAAGCAATGGTGTGAGGGAAGCTGAAAGATTGGGAATTACAGGGGCGTGTAGAAGAGGCTGACAGAGGGCTTGTTGGCTAAAAGAGCGAGAAGAAGCTGAGAAGCAAGAAGAAGCTGTTAAGGAGCTTTCTTTAAGGCTGTAACTAAAGAGACTGAGAGAAGTGAAGAATTGAAGAAAGATGAGAGAATTTTGTAGCCAGACGAAGTATTTTTAAAAAGTTAGTTGAAGGTACTGTAACTTTTCACTAATAGTGTTGACTTATTGTAGCTAATAGTTGGAGTAGAAGAAGCATAAACAATTGAAAAGGGTATAAAAAGCCAGCTATGTTCAAGAATAAAAAGTTGCTATCTGAGACTACTTGTAGTCTCTGCTTTGTGTTATAACAACCTCAACAGCGACAGGGGCAGCTCTGAATTTCTGTAGCAAATGGGAATAAAAGTTGCAGTTTTCTGTTGGGCTGAGCAACTGCAGTGATGTCCCCACTGTCCCGCTCAGGCTGAGCCCAGCCTAAACTCCCACTCAGGCTGAGCCCAGCCTAAACTCCCACTCTCAGCTTGTGCCTCCTGCTTTAACACCGCTAAAACATCACTTGCAGCGATCCCTGGAAGTGTGCTGGCCCAAAAACCTCCTGGATTTATACATATTTTGAATGTCTGCTTGCAGATAACGTTGCTAAAAAACCCTGCCTTGAATAAAGAGCTTCTTTGGGATTTTTTTTTTTAAATAGGAGTTAGTGCTTAATGTTGCCTTGGTAGCAGAGACCCTTCATGTTCCAGGGTTCCTACAAATAACACATTGACTGTGGCCCCACTTTATATTCTCACTAAATCAAGGTAAAGTTTTTTAAAGCCCAATTCATATTAGAAAATTTTCCTGCGGGTGTGAAGTGATTTTGACAGAGGCGCAGCTCGCGCCGAGAACCCTCCAGACTTGTGGCTTCAGAGCAAAGAAGGGAAAAAATATAGCTCGGGGTGGGGACAGGAGGTAGAGAGAGTTGAGAGGACCCTTTGGTCTTTAATTCATGTCAGGAGAGCCCCAGCTGTCACCCAGCACTTGTCCCAGATTTATGGATCATCTGTTTTGTTAATGCTTGTGGATCTCTCGCTGAACATAACCCTTCTGGAGGGTTTTTGTGCTGATCAAAGGCTGCTGGAGTTATAAATGCCCCTGTGATATCTTGAGGTTTTGCTGGGAAGAAGCTGCATTTATGGAAGGGGTTTGGGGGTTCTGACAAAGCCATATTTCTTCCCTGTGTATCTCCACAAGCTGCACTTTCATTTTCCGTATATTGAACAATCTGGGCTTTAAAAGAACCAGCTGAGGGATTTCTGGGCTGGGTGTGACCACGTGGAGCGAGGCTGTTTATTCATTGCCTATTCAGTGTTACCTGAAATACTGAGCAGCCGCTTTGAAATGTTTACAACATTCTGTCTCGAACTCACTCGAAGTAATTTTGTAATTTCCAAAATGACAAAAATTTTGTCGTTTGAGTGAATTCAAATTCAAATTTGAATTCACTCAAAGAAATTTTGTAATTTCCAAAATTACAAAAGTTTTGTCATTTGAGTGAACGTAATTGAATAATTTGAATTCAGATTTAAATGTGAATTCAGATTTAAATTTGAATTCACTCAAAGTGATTTTCACTCAAAGTAAAGCTTTACAGAGTTTATACCTGTGTGCCTGCAGGTGGAGAAGATTTAAGCTTAAATGCAAATAAGGCAGAGCAGGATTTGAAGCTTGTGCAGCTCATGATGTGACAACTTGCTCTTCACCCTTCTGTCCCAATTGTTTTCCAGTCTGAGGTTGTAATTGATAATACAATATCAATAATATTGATATTGTTGATATCAATAATATAAATATTTTGGAATTTTTATGGAATTAAAGGCTGCCCATGGCTCAGCAGCTGCCAGGCACGTGTGTGTGTGTGTCCTCTCCCTCCCTGGCTCACCTTGGGGGCTCAGCTGAGTTTCTTCCCCTGCTCCATTCCAGCAGCTGCTCCTCAGCAGGGTCTGGCTCTGGGGGTTGCAGAAATCAGGGAATTTGTGATTAACTCTCCTCTCTTTTGTAAGCGTGGCTTGGAGGAGGAAGGAGTTTCATTGTTCCTGTGAAATCCCGTGGGCAGTGTTGGATTTGTGCACTCCTAGGCTGGACAAAGCCCAGAGGTGCCTGGAGCTGAACGTTCCCCAGAATCATCTAAATTACAAATGAAATGTCTCACGTGTGCCTGAGCTGAGTCAGGATCATCCACCAGGGAATGGCAGAATTCTGAATCTTCAAATTGTGGGATGGTTTGGGTTGGGAGGGACCTTAAAGGTCATTTATTCTACCCCTGCCATGAGCAGGAACCTCCTCCACCATCTCAGGAACACCTTCCACCATCCCAGGAACATCCTCCACCATCTCAGGAACACCTTCCACCATCCCAGGAACATCCTCCACCATCCCAGGAACATCTTCCACCATCCCAGGAACACCTTCCACCATCCCAGGAACATCCTCCACCACCCCAGGAACATCCTCCACCACCCCAGGAACATCCTCCACCACCCCAGGAACATCCTCCACCACCCCAGGAACATCCTCCACCACCCCAGGAACATCCTCCACCACCCCAGGAACATCCTCCACCACCCCAGGAACATCCTCCACCACCCCAGGAACATCCTCCACCACCCCAGGAACATCCTCCACCACCCCAGGAACATCCTCCACCACCCCAGGAACATCCTCCACCACCCCAGGAACATCCTCCACCACCCCAGGAACATCCTCCACCACCCCAGGAACATCCTCCACCACCCCAGGAACATCCTCCACCACCCCAGGAACATCCTCCACCACCCCAGGAACACCTTCCATCATCCCAGGAACACCTTCCACCATCTCAGGAACATCCTCCACCATCCCAGGAACACCTTCCACCATCCCAGGGTGCTCCAAACTGGCCGTGGACACTCCCAGGGATGGGACAGCCATGGATTCTCTGTGGAACCTGGGATTTTAGGACACATCTGAGTTGTTTTAACTCTTCACTGCACCCCTGCCACAGAGAGACCAAAAAGTCTTGAAGTTCCTTCAGCTCTTGGACGGGAGTTTTGCCAAGGTGAGGCAGGAAGGCCCAGTGTCCCTTTGGGGGCCAGTTAGGGACATTCCCATCAGGAACACCCCTTGTCCTGGAATCTGGGGGATCTCCTCCAACATCTGGGGAGTGTCTGGATGTGGGAGATTAAAAAAATATCTGAGAAACTGGAATTTTGAAGTGGTTTCAGAGGAGTCATCCCATGGTTTGGCTCAACAGGTGAGTCTGCTGGAATTGCTCCCCTGGGAATATCCCCAGCGAGGAGTGAGTGTTATTATTTTCTGAAAAATCTCCTTGCCCAGGATTCTTCTTCTGGGAAACTGAGAAGCTTCAGAGAAAAAGGAAAACCAGGATTATCTCATTTTTCCCTCCTGTGTTTTGCTGCTTTGGAATGTGGCTGAAGATTGTTTATCCAAGATGCGAATTGTTTTAACTTAATGACCAATCACAGCCAGCTGTGTCGAGGCTCTGGGGAGTCACAGGTTTTGAATTCGTATTTTGTTAAGCTTTCTGTGAGTATTCTTTATTTTTAGTATAATTTTAGCATTCTTTAATACAATAAAGTGCATAAAACAATAAATCAGCCTTCTGAGAACATGGAGTCAGATTCTCAATTCCTCCTTCATCCTGGAAACCCAGAAAGCCCCACAAATGATCATCCCAAAACAAGGGGATCCCCAGGGGAAGGGGTGAGGGGAGGAAGAGGCTCCCAAACCACAGAGGCAGCACCTTGAGCAGGCTCCAGGCTGATCCAGGCTCATCCTGGGACAGGTCTTAGGTTTGCTTCTAATTCCAAGCTTATCCTGGTACAGGTTTTAGGTTTGCTCCTTGCTTGAGTCTTGCTAGAATTCCTTTAAAAGGGCATGGAAATGGCCCCAAAATGTGAATTTAGGGCTCCAGGCTGATCCAGGCTTATCCTGGGACAGGTCTTAGGTTTGTTCCTAACTCCAGGCTTATCCTGGTACAGGTTTTAGGTTTGCTCCTTGCTGTAATCTCACTAGAATTCCTTTAAAAGGGCATGGAACTGGCCCCAAAATGTGAATTTAGGGCTCCAGGCTGATCCAGACTTATTCCAGGTACAGGTTTTAGGTTTGCTCCAAACCCCAGGTTTATCCTGGGACAGGTCTTAGGTTTGCTCCTAATTGAAGGCTTATTCCAGGTACAGGTTTTAGCTTTGCTTCTTGCTTTAATCTCACTAGAATTGCTTTAAAATAGTATGGAACTGGCCCCAAAATGTGAATTTAGGGCTCCAGGCTGATCCAGGCTTATTCCAGGTCCAGGTCTTAGGTTTGCTCCTAATTCCAGGTTTATTCCAGGTACAGGTTTTAGGTTTGCTCCTTGCTTGAATCTTGCTAGAATTCCTTTAAAAGAGAATGGAAATGGCCCCAAAATGTGAATTTAAGGCTCCAGATTTATTCCAGGTACAGGTTTTAGCTTTGCTCCTAATTCCAGGCTTATCCTGGTACAGGTCTTAGGTTTGCTTCTAACCCCAGGCTTATCCAGGTACAGGTTTTAGGTCTGCTCCTAATTCCAGGTTTATTCCAGGTACAGATTTTAGGTTTGTTCCTAATTCCAGGCTTATTCCAGGTACAGGTTTCAGGTTTGCTCCTTGCTTGAATCTTGCTAGAATTCCTTTAAAAGGGCATGGAAATGGCCCCAAAATGTGAATTCAAGGTGAGTTTTTGCTTTCAGAACCAAAGCAAGGGCAGCTCCCAGCCCCTGGCTGGAGCAGCGGGGAAAGGCCGTGGCGTTCTGGGATTTTGGAGCAAAGGTGTTAATTTTCATCCATTTTTAGCCAGGCATGGTTATTGCTGGCCCCAGCATTTCGTTTGAAATGCTTTAATTGCTTGAGAACAAACTGTTGGACACAATTCCCACAGCAGCTGAGCTGTGCTTTGGGAGCCAAAAGTTCTGGAAGGAGCCAGGATTATTTGGTGTGTGAGGGGCACGGAGCCCTCCATGAAAAGCCAAAATCACAGCCTGCTGTCCATTCCATCACTTGCCAGGAATTCAAGGAGAATTTCATCGGAGATCTGTGTTTTAGGTACAAATTTGGGGGGGTTTATTACAGCTTTAAAGTGCGCTCAGATTATTTTCCTTTAATTCCGAGTCGCGTTGCACCCAGCCAAGCCTGGTGTCGTTTTACAGACGTGAAAACAGAGAAATCCTCTTCTCAAATTCCCTCTTGTTTATTGGTGAGGATTCTCCTTTCTTTCACAGCAGCAGTGGGGAGGAATTCATTGCCTGAGCTGGTTTTATTTCTGTTATTTATGTTCCTCGCTCAGTGTTTGTTAATCTGAAATCAGATAACAAACTCCGTCCCATCTGATTTAGGGCCGTGGATAGCTGAGAAAAGAGAAAAAGCTGTAACATCTGAGCTAATAATTCACAATTAATAAGCTTTGCATATTTCTGAGGTTGGCAACATTCTCAGGGCAGTTCAAAGGTTTTATCCTCTTGTCGTTTGTTCCAAATAATGAGATTTTTTTTTTTTTTATTTTTCAACTTTCTGTTGAATTGGATCAGACCCTCTGGAAAGAAAAAATTGATGTTAAGATGAGCTCTCAGTTTTGCTGCTGTCAGGCTGACGAGAGGAATCCATGGGAGTGTGTGCAGGGATGAATAAAACTGGGATTGCATTTGATTTTCTGCGTTTCTCACAATGTTATCTGGAGAGCCACGAGCAAACATTTTAATCTTTTTGTGGGGAATCGAGGAAAACTGGGAATGGGGCTTGCTCAGGGCACAGATGGAGCAGCAGGAAGGGTTTGGAGCGTTCAATGATAAACACTCCAAACCTTTAAAATCAAAACAGAAATCTGTAAAAATGCTCAATTCCCTTCAGGGCGAAATAAAAAACAACCCCATATATTAATTTCTGATATTAATGCAACATTAATTAACATCAACATTAATTAACATCTGTACACAGAAATCTGTAAAAATGCCAAGTTCCCTTCAGGGCAAAGTAAAAAAATAATCCCATGTATTAATTTCTGATATTAATGCAACATTTCAAGCAGGAATCTTGCTAGAATTCCTTTAAAAGAGCATGGAATGGCCCCAAAGTGTGAATTTAAGGTGGGGTTTTTGCTCTCCTTTCCAAAAAGAAAAGGGAAACTGAGGAAATGTAGGAATTTCGAAATAAAAACCAGAAATGCAGATTGCAAACCCCAAAGTTTGTTTCTCCTGCAGTGAAAACCAGCCTGCTTTTCTGGCTGGGCAGCTCACAATGAAATTTCCAGGATTTTTCATGGAAATTTTCCAGCCTGGAAGCGCAGGGGGAGCATGTACAGACAGAAGAGGATGGAAAAGGGGTGGTAAATTCCCCAATAAATCTGTCAGTAGCAAAGACCCTTGGAAAGAGCTGGGTTTGTAGCTGTCTCCAGCTACCACATCCCATCTCTTAGCAGCAGAAAGAGCTGGGTTTAAAACTCCATTTCTCCTCTGAAAATGTGAAATTTGCTGGCATAAGATGGCAGCTTTTGACATTGGAATATGGGGCCATTCCGTGAGATTTACGGTCTCCAGGTCCATATTCCCTTGAAGATTAAACCTTCATTAAGTTCCCCCTTTTTTTTTTTTATTTCCTGCCTTTTCTCACATCACACTCTGACTTTCATAAGCACTCCCGGGTTTAGTGCTTTAATAAAAACAGCTTTGGTGGAGGTTTAAAGGCCCTGCAGGTTCCCCCAAAACCTTCTGGAAACCCCCCTAAACCAGCAACCCTTCCCTATCCCCTCATCTCCCACCCCACATCCTCATTAAGATCCATCCAGAAGAAGGCAGCCTGGAATTTCAACCTCAACTTTTCTCTTTTCTTCCCATTTTCTCTTTTTATCTCCCTTTTTTTGGGATATTTTTCTCCCCATTTTCTCTTTTTCCCTCCCTTTTTTGGGGGATTTTTTTCCCCTCCATTTTCTCATTTTCTCTCCCCTTTTTGGGGGGATTTTTCCCCCCATTTTATCTTCCTTTTTTTGGATATTTTTTCCCCTTCATTTTCTCTTTTTCTCTCCCCTTTTTGGGACTTTTTTCTTTCCATTTTCTCTTTTTCTCTCCCTTTTTTGGGATGTTTTTTCCCTCCACTTTCTCTTTTCTCTTCCTTATTTGGGAGGTTTTTTCTCCCCATTTTCTCTTTTTCTCTTCCTTTTTTTGTTTTTTTTTTCCATTTTCTCTTTTTCTCTCTGTTTTTTCCCCCCCATTTTCTCCTTTTCTCTCCCTTTTTTCGAAATTCTTTTCTCTCTCCTTTTTAAGATTTTCCCCCCATTTTCTCTTTTTCTCTCCCTTTTTAGGGATGTTTTCCCCCCATTTTCTCCTTTTCTCTCAGTTGGGATTTTTTTCCCTTCCATTTTCTCTTTTTCTCTCCCTTTTTTGTTTTTTGGAGTTTTTTTCCCATTTTCTCATTTTCTCTCCCTTTTTTGGGATGTTTCATTCCCCCATTTTCTCCTTTTCTCTCAGTTTTTTGGGATTTTTTTTTCCCTTCCATTTCCTCTTTTTCTCTCCGTTTTTCGAAATTTTTCCCCCATTTTCCCTTTTTCTCTCCCTTTTTTTTTTTTTTGGAGTTTTTTTTTTCCATTTTCTCCTTTTCTCTCCGTTTTTTTGGATTTTTTTTTCCTTTCCATTTTCTCTTTTTCTCTCCATTTTTCGAAATTTTTCCACCCATTTTCTCTTTTTCTCTCCCTTTTTTTTGGTTGTTTTTTTTGGGAGGTTTTTTTTTCCATTTTCTCTTTTTCTCTCCCTTTTTTGTTGGTTTTTTTTTTTTTGGAGGTTTTTTTTTCCCATTTCCTCCTTTTCTCTCCCTTTTTTGGGCTATTTTTCCCCCCATTGTTATGACTAGACAGAGGATCCTACCGCGCGCATTAGTCCGGCTGTGCCCCAGGACTCCCACTGCTCGGAATGCCATTGCTCCCCGCGAGGAGCTCTCCTCTCCTGCAGCCCTGAGCCCCTCTCCCTGGCCATATTTCTGCCCCAGGAATATTTTGCTGGCAGCTCCAGCCAGGCAGCGTTGGAGAGCTGCGGTAGTTTGTTGTCAAAATGAAAAATGGTTCAGTGCAAAAGGTCCCGGCGCTGGGATGCGAGCAATCAAGGAACGCTAAGTCAAGCGTTTGACAAGGAACTTTGGTCTTGCTGTTAAATACCACTTAATATTGTCCTGCCCGATAATCCCTGCTGTTTAACAACCCTGGAATCAGGGCTCGGGGATGGCATCCTGCCTTTCCTGAGGGGAAAATCCCGGCCAGATGTCAGGGCAGAGGGAAAGATGTGTCTGTTAATGGCCCGGGGAAATTGAGATGTTGTGAGGAGGAAACAATTGCAGGCATGTTGTGGTCTGGGTTCTGCTTTGGGGTTTTTTTGGGGGTGCCAGTTGTGGGTTTCTCTGGGTCTGGATTGAAGGCACTTGAGACAGAAATTCATGTTCAGATTCAGGTGTTTATTATTTCTTATCAGTAAAACTGTGAGTTCAGCAGCTTTTCATTAGAAGGCACAAAATGCCCAACAATCTCTTGTTCCAAGGTCTTTTAAGACTAAACTGTCCAATTAAGAACTGACACCTGGATTATTTTCCCTTTTAACCCAATAACTGATCCCACAGAGCTGCAATGGGGACTTTTCTGCCCAATTACAAAATGCCACCCAAACCCATGGAGAAGGAGGAAGAAGAAGCATGAAGAAGAAACCCAGGACAACACCCTGTGCCCTCCATCTTGCTGCCATCCACAACACACTAAAAACCCCAAAACCTCAATTTCTCACCAAGTGATGCACCTACACTGCTCTCTATAATCTATTTCACACTTTTGTGGGTTCTGGTCTATTCTGGAGTTTAGGAAACTCTCCATGAATGAGGGTCAAAGTCAGAGCTGCCCTGGGGATCAGGGCATCCCGGAGCAGACACAGAAATATTCCCAGTGCCCTGGGTTTCCCCAGGGTTTGTGTGCAGAGCGCTGCAGTTCCAGCTGAGGGTGGCTGGAGGTGAAAGCTGAGGAATTTCCAGCCCTCCCGGAAGCTGCCACGTGCTGGGAGCATCCCGGCCTTTCTTTGCAGTGGAACTGGAAAATTTTGCTGTTATCACCTCAATCTCCACGGCTTCACCTTAAAAAATCCTTCCCCGTGGGACAGGTTGTCTTTTCCAGGGAAGATTTGTTGCCTTCAGGCCGTGACCTCTCCTGTGGCCCTGCTCTGACTGGTCCTGCTCAGATAAACCTCATTTTCCTCCTTGCTTTCCATCCCTGATCCCCTGCTCTTCCTTTCTCTCTTTTGATGCATCTTTTTGGTTGGTTGAGTTCTTTCTGTAACTAGATAAACCTATTTTTTCTCCTTGCTTTCAATCCCTGATCCCCAGCCATCCCAGCTCCTTTCTCTGTTTTCATGCATATATTTGGTTAGTTGGGTTCTTTCTGTAACTGATATTTATTCTTAATTTCTGGTTTAATATTTTTTATTTAATCTTTGTCAATAAGAACTTTTCCTTGTGCCCCTGCTCTGACTGGTCCTGCTTAGATAAACCTCATTTTCCTCCTTGCTTTCCATCCCTGATCCCCTGATCTTCCTTTCTCTGTTTTGATGCATCTTTTTGGTTGGTTGAGTTCTTTCTGTAACTGGTATTTATTCTTCATTTTTGTTTTTTAATTTAATCTTTGTCAATAAGAACCTTTCCTATTCCCTAAACAGCCACTTTCAACAGCCAGGAGAGCAAAAAAACCCCTCCTGAAGCTGCCAGAGCTAAAGCTCCAAAATCACCTGGGGTGTCTCCAGCCCAGCTGGAAATGCCAGTCCCAGCATTTGGGCTCAGCCTAAGGGGTGTTCTAGGCAGGCCCAAACATCCACCCCCATTTTTCCCAGGACTTCCCAGGAATGATGTCCCATCAGCAGCTCCAGGGTTATTAATGGAGCGTGGTCCTGAGCCAGTGGAAACGTCTCGCTCTGGATTCAAAATGAGGTTTCCAGGATCACTCTGGAGCTCAGCCCAAAGTTTTCCCTTCTGGGTTGTCCAGTGAAGGTCCTCGGGAGCTGCTGTGGTTGTTCCCCTCCGGTTTCCACCATGAGCTGTGGAAATTTCAGGATGCTGAGGCAGTGGGCAGCCAGGGCGCAGCGGAACTTTGTCCTCGATTCTGCTCCATCAGGCTCTGATCTAGCAGAGTTTGCTCTTGAGGAATGCTTTGTGAAATTCTTGTGGTCTGACAGTAGAAAACAGTAAATCAGAGTTCTGGGCTCCTGCACTCGATTCTTTCATCTCCAACTATTCTAATATTTCTAAAAAAAAAAATTATAGATAATTACCTCATTATATACTCTCTCAATTAAAAAAAAAATCAAAATTTATTTCTGGACCCTTCCAAATTCTTCTTCATTGTCTGGGAAGTTCCCTGCTCTTCTTTTCCATCAGGCCAAGTGATTCAAGAAAAGCACTCAGTTTAATTTTAGTTGTCAGTTTTTCAGCTGCAAGGAAAGCGATTGGATCTTGCACAAAAATGATAGGAAAACCCAAAATTTTGCTGGAATCAAATTCCCAGCCATGTGGTCGGAAAGGAACAACTTCCTCTCATCTTCTTTTGGAAGTTTTGGGCTCTGGTGGTCACTCTAAATCCCATTCCCTGAATATCCATTTTCAACCAGATACTTTGGCTGATATCAAAAAAAATCCATTTTCCCCAGGTCCTGGGGATGAGATCCGAGCTGGAATCCAGTTTGGAGCTGGAATTTTGCCTTGGGAGCCTGGGAGCAGATGGAGTCACCCAAATCACTCTGCACCTTGGCCTTTTCCTCCAACAAATCTAAACCTTGATTATCCTGAGCTGCTTCCTGAGCTGGCTCCTGTCCAGGGCTGCTCCCTGCCAGAACCCCTGCCTGTCTCTGGGGACATTTTCCACTCTCCACTTTTCCACTTCCTGAGCTGAGTTAATGGGACCCACCTGGGGATGAGTCAGCAGAAGAATCCAGATTTTGGGAAGCCTCCTTGGAAGGAAGGAAAAATGCATTTGGAGCTGAGTGGCTTCACTGGGAGAGGCCAATTCCTGATGGGCAGCCCAAGTAAACCCCTGAGTGTCACTAGTCAGGAATATCCCAGAGTGTTACAGGAGTGTCGCCCTGATTTTTTAAGATTTTTTTAAAAAATTTTAAAGATTTTTTAATATTTTTTAGATTTTTAAAGATTTTTAAAGATTTTTAAAGATTTTTAAAGATTTTTAAAGATTTCTAAGATTTTTTATTTTTTAATATTTTAAAGATTTTTAAAGATTTCTAAGATTTTTTATTTTTTAATATTTTAAAGATTTTTAAAGATTTCTAAGATTTTTTATTTTTTAATATTTTAAAGATTTTTAAAGATTTCTAAGATTTTTTATTTTTTAATATTTTAAAGATTTTTAAAGATTTCTAAGATTTTTTATTTTTTAATATTTTAAAGATTTTTAAAAAAAATTTAAAGATTTTTTAATATTTTTTAGATTTTTAAAGATTTTTTTAGATTTTTAAAGATTTTTTTAAAGATTTTTTACTATTTTTAAGATTTTTTAAGATTTCTTAAAGATTTTCTAAGATTTTTTAAGATTTTTTAAGATTTTTTAAGCTTTTTGATGTTTACATCCTTCCCACAAACTTTCTTACACACTTCATGTAAATGGCTTCTTGTTTTGCATTTTTTTATGGAGGAGGAGAAATTCATGGAGAAGGAGAAATCTGACAGACTATTGGTTTGTCATTGGAGAGGTGGCACTGTCACCCTCCAATCCATTTACAGATTTTGGAAATCCATAAATGCTGGAGTCAGAAAAATAAAAGTCCCTTTTTTTTTCTCTTGGAAGGAGCAGGAAGAAATCCCAGCAAAAGTGCTGGTGGATCCTGTGGATAAATGTCAAACAGCAGCAGCTTGCTGAGGTTTTGTTGGGAATTGGATTTTATATGTTGCTGTTGTTGTTGTTGTTGTTGTTATTATTATTATTATTGGTTATCTTATATATCCTTTTGATTGTCTTACATACACTGATTATATTCTGTATCTTCTGGGCATAGCATATGGCACACTGTGCAGAATGCTAGGCAAACACACATTTAAGGGAGAGAGTTTGTTTACCCAGTAAATCCCCCAAATTTGTCAAAAGCTGAAGTTTAACTACCTGTTAATGCTTGCTTGAAGTTTTATTTGTGACTGGTTATAAAAATCTTATTTATTTTCTCCTCGCCTTAATTAAAAGAAGAAAAAAGCCTCAGACTTCCTTGCCTGGGAGCATCTCTATTCTCTGTCTGTAGAATAAGTGGAGTGGTGCAGCTGTTGAGTCAGACAAGCTATTTAGGCATGTCTTACTGAAATAAGACAAATTAGGAATTTCATAGAATCCTGCAATGGTTAGGGCTGGAGAGGGCCTTGAAAGTCATCTCATTCCACCCCCTGCCACAGACACCTTCCACTATCCCAGGTTGCTCCAAGCCCCCTCCAGCCTGGCCTTGAATGCTCGCGGGGACAAGGCAGCCACAGCTTCTCTGGGCACCCTGTGCCAGGGCCTGCCCACTCTCACAGGGAAGGATTTTATCCTTGGAGCTAGTCTGACCTATTGTTAGTTTGAAGCCCTTCCCCCTGTCCTGTCACTCAAGGCTGTTGTCCCAAGTCCCTTTCCAGGCCTCCTGTGGCCCTTTAGGCATGGGAAGGGGCTCTCAGGTCTTTCTTGAAGCCTCCTCTTCTCCAGGCTGAGCACCCTGAGCTCTCCCAGCCCGGCTCCAGAGCAGAGACGCCCCATCTCTCTGAGCATCTTCATGGCCTCCTCAACTCACTCCAGCATAGCCCCATCTTATCTTGGGGCTCCCACAGTGGGGCCTGGACACAGCATTGCAGGTGGGATCCCCTCAGAGTGGAGTCAAGAGTGTAAGAGCCGAAATGAGGGATGCAGGACTCCAGGCAGCTCTCCAAAGTGCAGTTTATTGTATACAAAATGCAATTTATTGTATCCAAAATGCAGTTTATTCCATCCAGGAGGTTACAGCAGTCCAGGGTGGTGGGTGACAGAGCTGTGCCCACAGCTGGCAGCTCCAGCTGCAGGCCGGCCTGGAGACCCTTTGGGTTTGGTTAAAAATGAATTCTATACTTTTCTTTTGGTTACATTGCATTCTATACTTTTCTTTTGGTTACAAATGAATTATATACTTTTCTTTTGGCTACATTGCATTATTTACTTTTCTTTGCTGAGCATCTTCATGCAGCAGAACCAATCTATCCCTTAACTTTTATCCCTAGCCTATCATAACTACTGTAATTACCATATTCATGTCACTGTTCTCCAATCACTAAAAGTACATTACAGTTTAATCTAGAAGTTGTTTTTCAGTTTTCTTGCAGTGGAAAATTCTGAGACCTTTTTTCTACTTGCCACATTTGCTGCCTTGTTTGCCTGTGCTCTCTTTCTGCTTGGTAAAAACATCTCCTTGTTTGGGGTGGGTTTGTCCTTTGCTCTAAGCCATAAAAACCCCTTCTAACTAACATAACATACCCTTTGGCTCCTTGGCTATCCAGCAAGATTGGCTCAGCAATTCTTTCCTTCTACATCAAAACTCGCTTCCATCTCTATTCCTTCATCAGACTCTACATTTAGAAATCTTCCTGCCCAGCACACAGGTCTGTGAGACTTTCTTGTCAAACTTTCACCCTTCCCAACAGAAGAGGTTTCCTTGGAGGCAGCTGAGAGTTTCTCACCCCCAGGTGAACTTCCTTGGGAGGGGGAGGAGGTGATTGATGGGAAATTGTCAGTTCTGCTCTAAAGCAGATCCCAAACCCAGACAGATCTTCAGGCAAACACGGGGATCTGGGGATGGGATGGGATGGGATGGGATGGGATGGGATGGGATGGGATGGGATGGGATGGGATGGGATGGGACAGCTCAGTCTGAGGGGCTGCCTTGATTGGGAAGCTGAAGTGCTGAATTCCCTGCATCCATCCCAAACATTTCCCTGCGGGAATCCCACAGGAAAGATGGAGAGAGGCTTTCACCAGGGCCTGGAGGGCAGGGACAGGGGGGAATGGCTTCAAACAGGCTGAGAGAAGGATTAGATGGAATATCAGGAATAAATTGTTCCCTATAAGGATGGGGAGGCCCTGGAATAGAATTCCAGAGCAGCTGGGGCTGCCCCTGGGTCCCTGGCAGTGCTCAAGGCCAGGCTGGAGCTCCCTGGGACAGGAGAAGGTGTCCCTGCCATGGCAGGGGTGGGATGGGATGAGCTTTAAGGTCCCTTCCCACCCAAAGCATTCCATGGCTCTGTGATTCCATGATCTGAACACTTTTGGGATGAGATCATTCTGTGCCTGGCAGGTGGGACAGAGACATCCTGAAGTGGGGCTGGAGAGGAGCTGTGGCTCACCTGGGCTGGGCATCTGGGGCAGAGGAGCGTTCTGAAGATCCCATCAGCTTTGAATAACTAATTAACCTGTCTAATTATAGAATAACTGAGGCAGAGAGGAGCTTTGCTCTCTGGGTGAGTGATGCACTCAGTGAGGCCCTGAAGAAGCAGGAGCAGGTGAAAACTCTTGGCTGGCCAGCCAGGCTGGAGCACTGCCTTCATTTCATTTTTCTCTCGATCTGTCAAATCAGCAAAGAAATCCTGTTCAGTTTGTAGCAGGGATTGTCCACTTGTGTCCTGGAGTCCCTTTATTCCTCCACTGCCCATTTATTCCTCCATGAATAAATTTGAGTTAATAGATGTTTGTGCAACGAGGCTGACATTCACTTTTTCCTTACCTGGAGATTCAGATTTTCAGGGTTTTGGGTTTGTTTTTTTTTAAGGTTTGTGCTGAAATGAAAGATACTTTTGTGCCCTTAATTTCAAGCCAGCAACATTTCCATGTTCACCTGGGAAGAGTACAAAACTCCAGCCTGGTTATGCAGCCAGCACCACGTAGGGATTTCCAGACAAATCCTTGCTGCTAATTAAAATAAACAATGGATTCCTCAGAGCTACGAGGTCTTCAATAAAAATAAAAAAATGTGAAAAAAAAAAAAAGAAAAAAAAAGAGAGTGAGGGAAGATAATAGCTTAATTAATAGAAGCTGGCAGCCTCCCAAAGTACACTGTGGCAGTTGGAGGGTGGGAGGTGGGGACGTGGAAGTGCCAAATCTCTCAGGATGGGTCTTGCAGGAAAATGCTTCAGTGAACACCATCAGGTGTCTGGGCTGGGCCACAGCAGCCTGGATGTGCTCCCCTTCCCCCTTGGAATGGATCCCAGAGCCTGAGGAGCCAAATCCCCTTTGTGCTGGGAGGGAGCTGCGGGTCAGGGCGCTGCGGTGGCTGCCACAGGCTGGGACATGCTGGGCTCAGGAAGGAGCTGCCAGTGCCAAGGGGCTGGGAGCAGGAGGTGTCACAGCCACTTCCACCTTGCTGAGCTATCAGCTGCTGCCTTCCAAGGAAAATATTTTCCCTTCGGGTTTCCAGAGGCTGAATTGACAGCAGGATTGGTGCTGCAGGGAGCCAGGCTTTGCCCTGGAAAAGGGAGCTGGGGGTCAATGGCAGGACACCCAAACGCTCCACTCCCCACTCCCTGCCCTTCCTCTCTCCTTTGCTCCTCATGGATCCCTCTGGGGGTTTTTCCCCCCACCCTGGTGTAATTCTTGGTGCTTCAAGAGGCTGAGATTGCTAGAAAACCTTTCTTAGTCCTCCTCCAAGTCCCTCCTCTGAATCCCCCCTTATTCCTCCTCCTCATCCCTTCTCATTTCTCCTCCTTTTTCCTTCTTATTCTTCCTCCTTATCCCTCCTTTTTCCTCCTCCTCATCCCTCCTTATTCTTCCTCTTCATCCCTCCTTATTCCTCCTCCTTTTTCCTCCTTATTCCTCCTCATCATCCCCTCTCATTCCTCCTCCTTATTCCTCCTTCTTCCTCCTCCTCATCCATCCTCCTTTCTCCTTCTTATTCTTCCTTCTCATCCTTCCTTATTCCCCTTCCTTTTTCCTTCTTATTCCTCCTCATCATCCCTCCTATTCCTCCTTTTCCCCCCTCGTTCCTCCTCATCATCCCTCCTCCTTTTTCCTTCCCTACTCTCCCTAAATCAATCTGGGTCTGTTTCAGAGACTGTGCCTGCCTTGCTCTGGGGTTGATTTTTGGCCAGGAAATGCACTCACAGCACCCAGCATTTAAAGGTGGAGGGACCAGAGTGAGGAATTCCAGCCAGGGAGAGGCTGTCACTCCCATCCCTGGCTCCAGGGCAGCTCCTGTCAGCCCAGCCTGGGCAGTTGGATCACCCTGCACCCCTGGAAAGCACTGCCTGCTCCTCATTTGGTTTGAAGGAGCTGCCTGGGAGATGTTCTGCTGCTCCAGGCTGGCTCAGGACTTGCCCAGGAGCTGCTTTTGGGGATGTCTAAATCATTCCTTGGTGCTGAGCAGGAATCAGAAATGGAGAATGTAAACCCTCCCCACCCCTCTGAATTGCTATAAGTTTGAAATTAAGGGGCTCTCAGGCAAAAAAATATTGGAGCAGGAATAAGTTCTTTAATAGGGAAGAAAATGAAAAGATAAAATAAACAATGCAGTAAATTAAATCAACACTGCCAGAGTCAGAACAGTTCTTTAATAAGGAAGAGAATAAAAGGATAAAATAAACAATGCAGTAACCAAACCAACACTGCCAGAGTCAGAACCCAGCCTGACACCCTGTGGGTCAGGGTGCTGGTGCAGTCCCATTGGAAATGTGGCTCAGCCCTCCTGCAGTGTCAGGGGTGGTTCTGCTGGAGCAGGGATCCTGGAGAAAGGTGCAGTCTCTGCCTCTGGAGAGCCAGGGGCA
>NW_005054676.1:129120-132800 GCF_000277835.1 Geospiza fortis | reverse complement strand
CTCCAGAATCTCCAGACTCTATCCAGGTAGGAATGCTGGGCTGGTGCTCCAGAATCTCCAGATTTTATCCCGGCGGGAATGCTTGGCTGGTGTTCCAGAATCTCCAGATTCTATCCAGGTAGGAATGCTGGGCTGGTGTTCCAGAATCTCCAGATTCTATCCAGGTAGGAAGGCTTGGCTCCTCCCTCTGGGCTCACATCTCCCAGTGGGATGCTGTAGTTCTTATCAGCCATGCAGGGACATTCAATGGCCTCTTATCAGCAGATGTCTCCCCAGTTGTGGAAGAGATAAGGAAAACTGCCCGCTTGGCAAAGGACAGCTGCCACACAGATGGTGACAGAACACATCTTGCCTTGCAATCTGGAACAGAGGCCAGTGGTGATTCCTGCATGGGGTGGAAGGGAGTTAATGATTCTCCAAGGGCCCAGCAGAGCCAGGTGTGTCTGCTTTCCCCAGGGCCTGATTATCTCCTGATAACCACATCCTCCCAAGCTGATTTTCTGCTTTTTCCCCCAGCTTTTTGTACAAAGGAATGATTTAGATGAACCAAACTGAACAGAAAATTTACCAAGTGAATCCCAACCCCCCTCCCTTTTAAGAACATTGAGTAGCCACACTCAGAGGGGGTTGCAAAGTGAAATAACCCCATTTATATTTTGAATTTTCACCATGGGTGTCATCCCCACTGCAGCTTTATGGACATGGAACAGGATCAGCCCTTGGGCTGGTTGACATCCAGCAGGGGTTAAGGAGGTGGGGAGGGGCAAAAATGTCAAAATGAACCAAAAAAAATCCAGTTTGTGCATTCCTGGAGCTGCTGCCACCTGTCCCACTGAGGTGGTTTAAGGTGGCTCAGCATTCCCAGCCCTGGAGCTCTGCTCTGCTCTGCCAGGATCAGCACTGGGTGCCCTGGGCTCAGTCCTGAGCTCTGTTTTGTCCCTGTCACCTGTTTTTACCCCTGTTTCCAGTCCTGAGCTCTGCTTTGTCCTTGTATCTCAGAGTACAAGCTTCTTTTCTCAGATCAGCTGTCGAAGAAGGAGTCAGAATTCTTCCGGTTTTGTTCTTAAGGTTGTTTATTATTTCATGTTTATAACATTTTTTCTCTGCCTCGCTGCAGGTCTGTCTGGCAGGTCAGGTTGAGGCACACTGCGTGTTATCTTTTTATACTAAAAACTACGTGTACATTATTTACCAAAACTGCTTAATACCTATCACTTATGTTAGACAGTGAGTTCTACTCTAAACCAATCTAAAAATGCCAACATCACTTAGAAGATGGAGGTTAGGAAGAAGAAGGAAAAAAGGACAAGGCACGTCTAAATTCTTCTCTCTTGGGACTCTGAGCCCCCATTTTAAAAACCTCAAAAATCTATTTTTTTCGCTTTGTGATAATTTAACTATTATTCTACTTAAACTTTTTTGACTTGCAATTTTTATATAAAGGTTGTTAATTGTTTTTTTTTTAAGGGCTAAATCAAAGGCACAGGGGTCTTGGGCTCTGTACCAAGGTCTCTGAGACCCCCGGGCAGGGGCTCGAGTCCTCCAGGGCAGCCAGAGGGATTTCTTGGGTTCTGACACTCAGCAGCCAGGGCTCTAACACTGTCCCAAAGGTATTTTCTGCCTTTGGACATTATTGAAGGGGTGTAACAGAAGCCTCCCAGTTAAATGTTTCGGAATTAGCATGGGAATGAGCTCCTCCTGCACCCAGCCCCAAAACCTCCCACGCTGCATTTCCAGCTCTGCCACCAGCTCAGGGGATGGGGCTGCGCGGGGCCCTTGGCTTCTCTGGGTGTTGTTTGTCAGGCCGGGAGATGAGTTAATCCCCGATGGGGATGAGAGGAGTCCAGCCCCCTTCAGATCCCACAGAACCCTCTGCAGACAGCCCCGATCCTATTAATAGCAGGAACACCAGACGGGGGCTCTCAGGTAGCTGAGCCTCCTTCTTAATTATTGGTTTGACTTCAAAGCGAGGAGAAAGAAGGAAAAAATCCCACCCTGCTGCCAGCAAGGAGAGCCCAGGCTCCTGTGCAGGGAAGGTGACATTTCAGCTGATGATGGCTCTAAAAATAAAAGGGAAGCAAGGGAGAAAGTGTCTGTCACCTGCATTCCCGCCCTGCTGCATTCCCGGCCTGATGAGATCTTTTGCCAGCTTTCCAAAAGCCAAAGTGCCACTCAGAAATGGGAATTTCACCCCCAGAAACGGGAATTTCACCCCCAGCCCGTGCTCAGCACCAGGAATGCTGAGCAGTGATGGGAGCTGCAGCCCTTCCCTGGGAAGGAGTTGATTCACAGAACATTCATCTTTGAGGTTTGCATTTGGTGGAGCTGAATTTTGGGGCAGGAGTCAGGTTATTGCTGCTGTTCCTTGTGGGTCACTCTGGCCAGCCTGGATATGCCCCAAACTGAAAAATTTGGATTATTTAGGTGAGATCTTAACTCCAGTTCTGCCCACACGGACCAACTCAGCCTGTGGGACCTCGCTGGGTGGATTTTGGGAAAGAGCTGGAGCTCCCAAACCTCCCCAAAAGCACCAGAGCTCCTGACATCCCATTCCTAAAATCCCACTCTATTCCTAAAGCCTCACTTAATTCCTAAAATCCCACTCTATTCCTTAAATGCCATCCCATTCCTTAAATGCCATCCCATTCCTAAAATCCCACTCCATTCCTAAAATCCCACTTCATTCCTAAAATCCCATCCCATTCCTAAAATCCCATCCCATTCCTAAAATCTCATTCCATTCCTCAAATCCCATTCCATTCCTAAAATTTCAACCCATTCCTAAAATCCCATCCCATTCCTTAAATCCATCCCATTCCTCAAACCCCACTCCATTCCTTAAATCCCACTGCGTTCCTAAAATCCCATCCGATTCCTTAAATCTCACTCCTCCTAAAATCCCACTCCATTCCTCAAATCCCATCCCATTTCTAAAATCCCACCCCATTTCTAAAATCCCATTCCATTCCTAAAATCCCACTCCATTCCTAAAATCCCATTCCATTCCTAAAACCCCACATAATTCCTTAAATCCCTCCCCTCCTAAAATCCCATTCCATTCCTAAAATCCCTGGGGAATCTCCTGCCCCTGAGGGATGATGGCAGAGCCGCCCTGAGCTCCTTTAATCCCCAATTTTGACAACGAGTTAGAAATTCAATTTTTCACCATGATTCACTCAAACCACAACTTCTTTTTCTTCTTTTTTTTTCTATTTTTTGGCTTTTTTTTTTTTTTAGGAATGCATCCATTTGGAGCAAAGTTTCCCAGATCCAGGGTAGCTCCTGGCTTTGGGCAGGAGGAGTCCTCTCCAGCAGACAGGGGGAATATTTGGGTTGGAATAGCTGAGATCCCAAATCTGAGCTTTCACCGCCGGGTTATTGGATGTTCTTGGGTGGGTCTGTTCTTCTCTCTACAAAAAAAATATTCCTACTGCACAGCAAAATTGTTTTGGAAATCTCAAGTTTTTTGTGGGATGGGAAGATTTTCAGGCAACTTCGGGGTCTTATCCAGAATTCTTTTTTTTTTTCTTTTCTTGACTTTTTTGCTTCAGGAATATTTTTTTCAGAGGCATCACTCTTCTTCTTTTGGACATATTTTTAGCTCAAACTAAAAGCAGATGGAGGAGATGAGGTTTTGTAGTTTTCTGAGGGAAATGGTGAAATCATCAAGTTTTGCTCAG
>NW_005054676.1:117897-129110 GCF_000277835.1 Geospiza fortis | reverse complement strand
GGAATGTAGGAAAATGGCTGCAAGAATTGATAAGAATAATTTTTTTTAACTTTTCAGCAAACTGATGGTACCAATTCTGTAGGACAAAATCAGTGTCTGCACCATCAATACTTTGTTGCAAATTTTACTTAAAAACCTCAACTTTTTCTTGCCTAAAACAATTGCAAAGCATTTTTCATTTATCACTTTCACTGCAAAAACCTCATTATTGGAGCAGTTTGTCTGACCTGAGTGTTTGATAAACAAGGGAAAAAAAGATTCTGTTCAAGTTTCGAAACTCTTATTTTAAAATCTTAATTTTGAAAAAAATTAATACGAATCTTTGCTATATTGACTGTTTTGCCATGCAATTATTTTTGCATGCCTGCTTTTTTCATAACTCCCACTTAGGGGTGAGACACCTCCAACCCTTCTGGGCCTTTGATCAAACCAAAATCTCTGCTCCTGAGGTTGCAACATTTGCCTTTCTTTGTGATTAAAACACAATTTCACTTTGCCTGGCTGGGAGGACGATGCTGTTTTCCTCACCCACCCTCAATCTCTCCAACTCAAACAGGAACTTTGGGTTGAAAGTTGATTTTCTCCTACGAGGTGATGCTGGAAGGGTTGGGCAGGCAGAGTTTGGAGTGATGCTGGAGACGTGGACCCAAGGCAGGGTGGGCAGCAGTGTGGAGCCCTCAGATGGCAAATGGAGGAGGCTGAGGATGGACGGATGCTTGGAATAAACGTGGAAGAGGTGGCAGAACCAAAGGGACCCATCCAGCTCAGGTTTTCATGGGATCATGGAATAAAAGGGACCTCAAAATTCATCCCATCCCACCCGTGCCACGGCGGAGACACCTCCCACCACCCCAGGGTGCTCCAGCCTGGGTTTGGGCATCTCCAGGGTGGGCAGGGCTTGTCCCAGAGTTTCTGCCACACCTCAAGGGCATTCGGGTGCTTTTCCCATGCAATGAGCAGAACTCCAAATGGAATCTCGCGGCTTGGTCCTCCCATCTCCAGCTTCCAGCTAAAAACCCTCCAGGGCAGGCCCTGTGGTGCTTTAAGGCAAGAGAGAGAGATTTGGGTTGTTCTCCTCCTTTCAGTTCCCTTCTGCCTTCCAGGGGCCTGAACACTAATGGGAAAGAAGATCCTTCCATAAATTCTGCCTTCCCAAATCTCCCCCAGCTGGTCACACAGCCTGATTTTGTGTTTATTAATGATGATATTAAAGTGCTTCTCCCTGAGGGGTTCTTTTCTGGATAGACAACTTCCCAAGAGCAGCCCCTGGACCCTGGAAATCCAGATTCAGGATTTGGTCAAACCTGTGTGGTGACATACCATGGGTGGGAAGGAGTGGAGGGAGTTCAAAACCTGGAATCCCCGAACAAAAATTAAAAACAAAATTGAAAAAAAAAAAAAAAAGAAGAGTGTTGTCTTTTGAAATTATTCCTTTTTAGGGCATTCCGCTGTCCCATCTCTCCTCTCCCTGTCCAGAAGCAAACCAGCATGGAATGTGGCGAGATCTCCTTGCCCAGGATGCCAACAGATGGCAATATTTTATCATCCTTCCTTCCCTCTGTGCATTGCAGGGTTTGCATTGTCCCCATCATGCCACGAGGAGCTTGTGCCTGGCCGCCCCTCCAAACACCTCTTTGCTGTGATATTTTTATTTTTAATTGATATTTTTCATGGGTAGCACAACTGGACATTCCAGTATCCCCATGCTGGAGAATTCTGTGGAGTTCCAGAGCACTTTGTGAAAAGCAGAGTGTGGAAATGTCCCCTCAGCCCTCGCGGAGAGTGGGACCACGGCACGGACAGCCCCAGGGATGTGGAAGGGGTTTTACAGCAGCTTCTGTGAGCCAGAGAGGAGTTTGATAAGAGGATCCATGTTCACCCCTGGAAGAATTTCCTACCAAAGTCATAGACAGAGAAACCAAGAAAGAAAGGAGAAATAAGAGAAACCTGCAGCTGCCTGCTCCAATGAGCACTTGGTTTGTCTTTCCTGACCAATCAGTAAAGCAAAAATTCATGAGTTTGGTAAGAATGGATAAAAAGCATGCATGCTGGAATAAAAACAGGTTTGAAGCCTTCTGAAAATGGAGTGTGTTGTTTTGTATTGTGACTGTCTCAGCTACAGCAGCAGCACAGGAGGGCCACTATTCCAGACAGGTTTGAGGCAGCTCTGTCAGGAATGAACCTGCTGGCCGCTTTCTCCTGAACCCCTCCAATTCAAACAGCAGCTTTGGGCTGAACGTTGATTTTCTGCTACAAGGTGATGCTGGAAGAGTTGGGCAGGCAGAGTTTGGAGTGATGCTGGAGATGTGGACCCAAGGCAGCTTCTTGTGATCCAGGGGAGTTTGTTGTGATCCTGGGGAGTTTGTTGTGATCATGGGGAGCTTGTTGTGATCATGGGGAGTTTGTTGTGATCCAAGGGAGCTTCTTGTGATCATGAGGAGTTTGTTGGGAGCAGACATTTGGCAGGGGAACAAAGGCAGATGGGCCTCAGCGCGTTGTCCTGCTCACTTGTTCCCAGCTCACTCTTGCAGAAGTCAGTTGGTCTTCTCTGCTTTCTCTTTGGTCAGGAATCCCCGTCCTTACAAACACATCAAATCTTTCCATGAATTTGCCTTTTCCCCTCCAATTTTGCCAATATTTGCCTCAGGCCCTGCATCCTCTGCCAATACCCAGCAGCTTTGACCTCTGCAACGAAGGCAGGGCAATACACGCAATAAAAAAGAGACCACCAGAAAACAAGCACACATTTATTAATTTTTTTAAAAGTGTTTCTTTCCCTCCCTCCCTCCCTCCCCCAGCAGAGACTTTTCCTGCTTTGACAGGCCTGAGTCAGCAGGAGAGGCTGGGCAGAGCTCTGGCAGTCACTGAGGTGGAACAGGACAGCCCTGGGAGCAGCTCGCACCAAGGGAGAGCCCCATCCCTCCTGGGATCCTTCCTCATCCAGGCCCCTCCAACCATTCCCATCCCCAGGGTGTCCCCAGGTTGTCCCAGGGTGTCCCCAGGTTGTCCCCAGGTTGTCCCCAGGTTGTCCTTCTCCACAAACAAACAGCACACGGTGTTTACCGGGTGCAACACTTTAAATCAGATTAATCTGGCCAATAAAGGATTTGTGGCCCATAAAAATCCCACATGACTCATGAGGAGGACCAGGAATGAGGCTGTCAGGATTCCTGGGAGGAAGAGGAGGGCAGGGAGAGGAAGTGGCACCACGAGGCTCAGGGGTGCTGAGGATGAGCACACTGGGGTTCTCTGACATTTCTGTTTGCAGCTTTGGGCTTGGCAGCAACAAAAAAAACCTGAATTTAGAGAAAATAGGGAATCATGGAATGGTTTGGGTTGGAAGGGCCCTGAAGGATCAACTCATTCCATCCCCAGGGACAACTTCCAGTGTCCCAGGGTGCTCCAAACCCCATCCAGCCTGGATAGTTCAGGAACCCAGGGGCAGCTGCAGCTTCTCTGGGCAACCTTGTGTTTATGATTTGGGTGTGGGGGCTTGGAAGGTGCTGATACCTCTGGATGGCCTGGATTTCAATCATCCTCCACCCATTTACCTTGCTGTATCATCATTTATTCTGAATAACTCAGGCAGGCCTTGGAGAGCAATGGCAAGGCAAGTTGGAGACTGATTTGGGTGCCATCCTCACCTCCTCAGGCCCAGCTTGGTTGTGCTTTTAGACAGATGTCACTGGAAAGTGCTGATAGCCCTGGATGGCCTGGATTACAATTATTCTCCATTTCAATTGTTCTCCATCCATTTATCTTTCTATATCATCCAGTTATCCATTTATTCTAAATAACACAGGAGGGCTTTGGAGAACAATGGCAAGGCAGGCTGGAGACTGATTTGGGTGCCATCCTCACCTCCTCAGGCCTGGCTTGGTTGTGATTTTTGACAGATTTTGCTGAAGTTCCCATGGCTGCTCTACCAAAGGGATCCTCTTAACCCCAAAGAGATTCTGGGGAGTTTGTTGCTTCGGGGGATCAAATTTGGATTGGTTTCATCCTCCTTCTTTTGTTGGGGTGGGAGAATAAAACAGTGTTGGGGTGGAAGAATAAGACAGCGACAATCCCCTCCTTTTCTGTGGCAGCTCAATGGAGCAGATAGGAGGGCAATTAGGATCCCTAACTGGCAGGGCTGATTGGATCTGGAGCCCAGTGACTCAGAGGGTGTTCCTGAGACTCCTTGGAGACAGCCAGGCCCCTGCTGCCCCTGACAGGTACCAGTGCTGCCATTCCCAGCCCTGGGCATGGCCAGTTTCAGCTGGAACAGAGAGGAAGAGGAGAAGGGAAGGGAGACATGAACTCATGGAAGAGTTTAGGAGTTGTCTCTGACATTACAGTGCCCAGGCCAAGCCAGCTCTTAACCCTGGCAGGAATTGTGCCGCCCAGAGCATTGCCAGGAGCCAGGCAATGCCATCCTCCAGCACAGACAGCACCAGGGGGAGGAGAGGCCCTGCAAACACAAATAGATGAGGTTTTCTGTTTGCTCACCTCTGTTTTTTTTCCAGTTGACATCTCTGCAAAAGGGATTTCTCCAGCAGGGCCTGGAACAACAAACCCCTGGGGACGTGTCAGCCCCGCAGCCCTGGCAGGGTGATGATGCCTTCAGATTTTAACTTTTGTATTTTTCAGCTCCTGTGCTGCATCAGTGCAGGGCTCTGAGCTCCACACGGAGGGTCAGCAAGCTCTCCTCACAGTTTGGGCAGGCAGAACAATCCAGGCCTGAGACCCAAGGACCTCAGACCCCAAAAAACATAAACAAAAATATAAACAAACTGGGGAAATGTGACTTCATTACCTGAAGCTGTAACTGGACAATTAACCCCTGATATGCAAATAGACCAAGCTGATATCTGCCCTAAAAACTCGTGACCATCGTCCATCTTGGGTGTAGCCTCTGTGTGGGAAATGAATTTATAGAAAATTCTCAAAACCTCTCAGATTCTCAGATTCTCACCTCTGCAAGGCTTTGCACTGCCCAAGGTGTAGCTCCTGAAGGCCTTTAATAAAAACCCACTTTATTCTCTAATTCTGTCAAACTCCTCTGGCAATGAAATAATTTCAGAGCATCAGAACTCCGATTCGGAGCCCTCCAAAGAGGAGCACGTCCTGTTCCTGCGGGGGAAAAAGCGATGCCTGTGGCACAAAGATGAATTTTCCATTCCTGTCTGCAGGAGCTGGGGGTGGTTGTGGTGGTTCTGAGGGACCCTGAGGGTTTGTGGCTGTCCCTCACCCCATCACACCTGGTCTGTGACAAACGGGGACCTCTCTGCTGTCACCTCCCCTGCCTGGTGCCTTTGCAGCCCTGCTCTTGTCTCTTGTTTTTTGTGGGGCAGCAGCTTTTGGCTGAAAGCAAAGAAACGAAACCCTCCATGAGCACAAACTGCTGCCCGAGCTGCTCTGCGGATATTTAATTGTGTGCACATCAACGCCTGCACGTGGGTTTGCCTTTTTTTTCCCGTCATTCCATCTGCAGGCCAAGGATCCTGCACTCCAAATCCCAAGTTCTTGCACTGTATGATGTGATGGAAATTAACACTTTAGTATATATATGAAAAACAGCCCCAATTAGATTTTTTTTTCTTTTACTGTGTTTCCTGCTCCTTATGACTAAGTGTGGGTAATTATCTTGGCTCACTTTTTCCACTCCACCCATGCTTAGAGAAAACCTGTTGCAAGTTTTCTTGAGATTTTTGCTTTTTTTCCTCCCTCACTTCTTTTTTTTTTTTTTCTTTTTTTTTTTTTCTGGGAGTTTTGCTAATTAAAAGCTTTGCAAATTGTCATGTGTGATAATTATTTTTATTCTGGTTTAGCAACCTAAAAGTAGAGATTTGGAATGCTTTCAAGAAGAAATCGAGGTGTCCAAACATGATTTTTTTTTTTTTCTTTTGCTTCAAAAATTACTTTTCCAAGAGCTTATAAAAATATGCTCCTATAAAAAAGGATCAGGGCAAATAACAACAGAAAACTCTGAACTTTCTTGCCACTTATTTGGTCCCAATTCTGTGGGACTCAGGACCTTGTAAGGTTTGTTATGATTGAAATATAAGACCCGATCTACAAACCTACATCATTTCATCATTTTTCCCGTTCCAGAGGAAAAAAAGCTCTCTCAGCAGAGATTTTCCGTGTCCCTGTTGTAGGAAGGACCCAAACTCCCATTTCTGACGGAACTGTCCCCAAAAACTGGTGGCTATACAACAAAAACATATACAAGGAAATACAAACACAAGGAAATACAAGGAAAATTCAGAGTTTTCCTAAATCCCCTCCCACTTCTCCTTGAGGATGAGAAAAGCAGGAATATTTTTCTCCAAATATTCTTTCAGAGGGACATCCTTTCTATGGCCACATCCCAAGGGGAAACTTCCCAAAGCTCCCAGGCTTGGCCTTCCCTTTTTTTCTTATTTATTCTTATTTATTCTTATTTATTATTTATTATTATTTTGATATTTAAATTAATTTCATAAATTTCATTAAATCATTTTATTTATTTATTTATTTATTTATTATTTCAGACAGGAGTTTATTTCAGATAAAGTTTAGGAGTGGAAAACAGGGATCCTCCAGCATTTGGAGACAGATCCCTGCTTCCCTAAGATTATTTAACCTCGGTCCATAATGAGCATTAATTAACACAGAGGGAACATTAACATAAAATCCAATTTTCGTTCCTGAAGGATTCTTCCTGCTGTTCTTCCTTCCGTTGTTGTGATGTTTGCCTTTCCTTTGCTTCCCAAATATCCTCATCCATGGGATACACAAGAGGGAAATCAGAAGTTCCAGGTGCTAAACACGGAGCTGGTATCAAAGGCTTCACTTGGAGAATTTTTGGCCACCGTGGAGAGAGTTGTGAACCAGGGGAAGTGTCCTCCCCACACAATTCCTCAGGCAGAAATCCCTGCCTCCCAATTCCCTCCTTTCTTGCTGCCTCCCTTCTTTTTTTTCCCTTTGTTTTCACCCACAAAACCCATCCACAGCTCCCAGGAGGAATCCAGGGCACAAAGCAAAAAATTTGAATTTATTTAAATCGCGTTTTCTTGCCTGGAGAGCCAGACCTTTGGAATATCCTTTTTTCCCACCTTTTGGAGAAAATCAGCAGTAAATTGTCAGATAATGCCCTTCATTCAGAGAACATTTCACACATAAATAGCAAAAAATATAAACAGTGACCTCCATGGATCAGCTGGAATGGGTCTCCCAGGCATTTTCTCCTGACCTCTGAAACATCCATAACTTTTTTTTTCTTTTCTCTAATAAATGCATTCAAACTTCTTAAAGGATTTACTGTGTGGGTCTGCAGAGAGCTTTATTCTCTTCTGCTCCATGATTAAACAGCTCTATTTTTGGCTCCTACAAGATTTAGGGGTTTTAAATATATTTCCAATGGTCACGGGGGCGTTTAATGGGAATCAATTGTTCCATGGGTGGTGTATAGAGGTGACAAACCAAAATTATTTCAGTTATCCCTTTTTTCTTCATGAAAAGTTGGATTCCAAAAGCATCAGGAAGGTGAGGAGTGGGAAAGGACTGGGAAGGCTCTCAAAATGTTCTGGGAAGAAGAGCTGGAATTCATCAGGTGATGGATGAATCAATTTGCTGAGGAACCTGAGAAGGGCAGGAAAAAAAGGAAACTCCTGGAATGACCTGAATTTGAGTAAATTGGGAATGGAAAGGCAGGATAAGGTGAGGGGAAAAGAGGAGAAGGGATCCTTGGAAGTGCTCAGGGCCAGGGCTTGGAGCAATCTGATCTAGAGAGCAGCGCCTCTGCCCATGGCAGGGGCTGGAGCTGGGCAGTCCTTGAGGGCCCTTCCAACACAAACCGTTCCATGATTCCATGATTCTATGGTTCTGTGACTCCATTATTCCATTATTCCATGATTCCATGGTTCTGATTCCATGGTTCCATGGTTGATTCCATGATTCCACCATGGTTCCATGGTTCCGTGATTCCATGGTTCCATGATTCCATGGTTCCAGGATTCCATGATTCCAATTCTCCATGATTCCATGGTTCCAGGATTCCATGATTCCATGGCTCCATGATTCCGTGGTTCCATGATTCCACCATGGTTCCATGGTTCCATGTTCCATGATTCCATCATTCCATGGTTCCATGATTCCATGGTTCCCTGGTTGATTCCATTATTCCATGGTCCCATGATTCCATGGTTCCATGATTCCATGGTTCCATGATTCCATGGTTCCATGATTCCCTCGTTCCATGGTTGATTCCCTCATTCCATGGTTCCATGATTCTCTCATTCCATGGTTCCATGGTTGATTCCACTATTCCCTCGTTCCATGATTCCCTGGTTCCATGGTTCCATGATTCCCTCGTTCCATGGTTCCATGGTTCCAGGAACCATGCTCCATGATTCCCTGGTTCCATGATTCCATGATTCCCTTGTTCTATGGTTCCATTTTCCATGGTTCAATGATGCCATGATTCCATGGTTCCGTGGTTCCATGGTTCCATGGTGCCATGGTTCCATGGTTCCATGGTTCCATGGTTCCATGATTCCATGATTCCATGATTCCCTCGTTCCATGGTTCCCTGGTTCCATGATTCCCTGGTTCCAGTGCAGCTGTGGGGCTCAGGACAGCAGCCAGATGTTCTCTGCTCCCCTGGCAGGGGCACTGCAGCAGCTCCCTGTCCCCAGGAGCTCTGGCAGTGTGTGGATCCCATCAGGAAGGCGAAGGATTCCAGATTTATGAATTAATTATCACTTTGCCAAGGAAGAGCCGTGCAGAGCTGGCAGCAGAGCTGGCTTCTGCCTGGGAGAGCAGAATCCCAGGAGCACTGAGGCTGGGAAAGCTCTCCAAGATCACCGAGTCCAAGCTGTGATCCCCACCTTGTCCCCATTCCAGAGCTCTGAGTGCCACCTCCAGCCCTTCCTTGGACACCTCCAGGGATGGGCATTCCCAACCTCCCTGGGCAGCCCCTTCCAATTAACCAAAATGATCAAAACAAGCTCATTTGGTTCATGGTTCATTTTGGAAGCATCTTTGTACAAAGATTTCTCGCTTTTCCTGTTTCCAGATGTTCCTGGCAGTTTTCTGACACAGACATCACTATTTTTGCAAACATGTGAGGTCCTCCTGTCTTCCCTGTCCCTGGGGCACAAGGATCCAGCTCACCCAGGGCCAGGGTGAGCTGCAGCATCAAAGCCCAGTTCTGCAGATCCTCGCCAGGAGTAATTAACATTTCTGACAAGTGCAAAGGCAGAACTTCCAGGAGAAAAACTCTTCTTCTGCAGTTAATTATCAACTCAAATTAGAACAAAATAGAGGGGGGAAAAAAAGTGTCCCAAACTCAACATGGAACTTCTTAGGAGGGTTTGGGCCTTTTTAATATGAATATAATGGATGAGTGAGGGGGAAATCTGTTTACCTGCTTGGTATAACTGGGAAATCTCCCCCAAGGCATTTCCCTCTCAGCATCTTCTTTCTGTCACCTGGAAATGCTGAGAGTTCAGAATGCTGAGAGTTCAGAATGCTGAGAGTTCAGAAACCTCGAAACACAGAGACCTCGAAATGCTGGACCTTGAAATGCTGAAACCTCAAAAACCTGAGACCTCTCCTAATTAAAAATTAAGAGACCTCTCTTAACTAAAAATGAGAACAAAGCAAATTTGCCCCAGAAAAATAAAAAAGGAATCAGAAGAAAACTGAGTGGGACTTGGGGGGATTTTCTGCTCCCCTTGAGTGGGGGCAGCACAGGGAGCCCCCAGCACTGCACGGGCTCCCAGAGCAGGGCTGAGCCCTGGGTTTTCCTGAATTACCTCTGGCTGTCAGAGCCTTCCTGCTGCTCTCAGCAGGGACCTGTTGGGTCTCGCCTTCCGCCACAACAACTCCCACAGGCTGAGCCACCAGGAGGTTCAGGAGCGGGTTACAGACTCCCAGTCATCCGGAAAAGCTCCCAGCAGGGATGGGCTGGGCTGCTCTCCCCGGGAGGTTTCCCCTCATCCGTGGCAGGGCAGGGGGACACCTCGGAGAGGAGGCTGGGATCCCTTTGTTCTGCCACTTCCCGGGCTCTGGCAGTGGGAGCTGACAGATCTGAGGGGGTTTCCAGCACCCCAGGGATGCCTCAGGTTTGAGCTTTTCTATTTTTCAGATCCTGTGCTGCTTTGGTGTGTGGCTCTGGGTTCACATCAGGGGATGCTGAGCTCTGTGCACAGAGCAGGGAGACAAAACAATTCCTGCTCCAGCTGGGCACCAAGGACAAATGATCCAAATCTCAGCCCAGGAGCACAAACCCCGTGGGCTGCAGAGAGAAAAACAAGCAGGGTGGGACTGGATGGGCTAAAGCTGGAATGGGACAATGAACTGCTAGATGCAAATGGAGCAGAACTGATCCCAGGGAGAGACCCCGTGCCCGGCCGTGCATTTTGGGGCCATTTTGGTTCATCTTGGGTGCAGCCCTGGCTGGGCTCTTGTGCTGCCCAAGGTGGATCCATGGAGGAGATGCTTTGAATAAATCCCTGCTTTATTCTGTAACTCTGCCCAGCCTCTGCTCCAGCTCAGCCTTCTCAAGGCATCACCAGAGCTTGGAGCTGCCTGTGCCAGGCTCCCCTCTCAGTCTGCTCTGCGCTCAGGGAAGGAACTGATGGGAAAAACCAAGGATTAGGGATGAGAAAGAAGCAATAAAAAAGGTTAGATGCTAATTCTGGTGATCACAGATGAACCCACTGATTTTTTTATCCCCTATCTTCCTTTTAGTGCTTGTTACCATTTCCTGACAGCAAAATGTTCCTCAGGGCCATTGGCTGGAGAAAAAAAAAACACACAAAAAAAACAACTAAAAACCAAACCAAACCAAACCAAAACCAACAAAAAAACCCACCAAAACCCCAAACAAATGAAAAAAATAAAAAAGAGGGAAACCCCAAGCTGAGGCTGGAATTTGATCCCCTACAAGAACCCTGATGGCATTTGCTGCACCAAGCTGAATTCCTTCATCCAAAGCCTAAAGGAGGCAATCACCACCATCACTCATGGTCATTCATGGCAGTGAAAACCAGATTTTTTTGGGGTTCTCATCCCACTGCTGCTGCCTGTTTTGTAGCACCCCAATCCTGGCAAAAATGAGTGTGACACATTCCAGGCCTGCTTGGTACAGCTTGGGTTTTTTCCTTCCCAAGGAAAAACCCAAAATCCGGATCACAGAGAGATGCAGAAGCAAATCCCAGGGCTGTAGCTCAGTTCCTGGT
>NW_005054676.1:110428-117850 GCF_000277835.1 Geospiza fortis | reverse complement strand
GCTCAGGGTTAGGCCAGCACTGATTGCTCAGGCTTTAGGGCTTTGTTGAATCAGGATGTGAAAAGTCAGCCGAGGGAGGATAAAGCCTGACTTGGGAACAAAGCTGTGCTGAGTGAGGCTCAGCCCGAGCAGCAAACACAAATCAGCAAACACAAATCTTCCTGAGAGCGCTCTTGGCTCCTTCTGATTTGGATGTTTTCCCTAAAGACGTCAAAATGATGAGGAGGAATATAACAAATAATGGCTAATCTGTGATGCTGCTGGTTTTCTGATATGGAATCGAGGTTACAGATCCCAGAACATCTTAATTTTAGGTTCATCAGTCTCATGTGCCAGCTGTAATATATCTCCTCTTTTCAGCAGCCGAATTTCCTGAAGAGCCACAGAATCCCAGACTGGTTTGGGTGGGAAGGGACCTAAATTTCACCTTATTCCACCCCTGGCATGGCAGGGACACCTCCCACTGTCCCAGGGTGTCCCAGCCCTGTCCAAAAAAATAATGAGAACTCGTGACCCTCTCCAGAGTCCTCCAGACGCAGCTTGGCCCTGATTGGCCAAAGAGTGAAAATAACTCACAGCAGAAACCAATGAAACAATCACCTGTGGGTAAACAATCTCCAAACACCCCTGTCCTGGAGGTGCTCTCCAAAATCTCCAAAAAATAGGATTGTCAGAATCAAAAATACCCAAAAATACCCAAAAAATAATAAAAAAAAAAAAATCCCAGAAATACCCAAAATTCCAGCTGAGCAAGACACAAGGGAAGCAAATGAGATAAAAATTGTTTTCCTTTTTCTCTGAGGCTTCTCAGCTTCCCAGGAGAAAAATCCTGGGAGAAGGGATTTTTCAGAGAATGTGAATGTCACATCCATGGGGAAGGAAAATCCCAATCCTCATCTTTTAATGCCTGCCAGAGTGAGCCAGTGAGGAACCAGGAAAGATTCCCAAGGATTGAAGCTGTTCCATCACCACACCAAAAATAAAAATCCATATGCTCTTACCAAGGGGTCTGGAATAGAATTATGGGAGTTTTATAAAGAGAATTAAAGGAATAGAATTATGAGAGTTTTATAGAAAAGAATTAAAGAAATATTTATTAAAGTAGCATTAATTTTCCTATTCAGTGAGGAATCAATCCCAAGGATTGAAGCTGTTCTATTACCACAGATGAATCCATTGCTCTTACCAAAGGGTCTGGAATAGAATTGTAGGAGTTTTATAAAGAGAATTAAAGGAATAGAATTATGAGAGTTTTGTAGAAAGAATTACATGAATTGAATTATGAGAGTTTTATAGAAAGAATTAAAGAAACATTTATTAAAGGAACATTAATTTTCCTGTTCTCTCCCCATCTGTGTCAGTTTGTTCCTCACAATTCTCTGTTCCCAGCCTGAGGATGGGATGGAGCTGTGATTTATCCAGGCTGGGAATTCCCAGTGCTGATCCTCTGCTCCCTGGCACTGTTGATCCATCAAATCCTGAGCCAGGCAGTGGCAGATACAGGGGGAGCCTGATGAGCTTCCCAATGTTTTTCCTGGATATTTTTTGGCTGGAGATCTGTGTTGAGAGATGGAAGAGGATACCCAGGATTCAGAGCCCAGGGAAATCGGGAAAACACATTGTCCATTTTTAACTCCACTTAGGAAGCTCCAGGAGCCTGTCTGGATGCCCCAGGTTGATTTTTAGGTTATTCTATCACATCAGGCCAGAGCAACAGCACAGAAATCATCCTCCCATCCTGCAGCCGCTGCTCTCTCATCCCATATTTTGTCTGCTCCCATCTTTCCCTGACTTTTACTGCCCAGCTAATGGAGAGTCTGGGATTGCTGCCTGCAGACAGAGGACAGCTCTAAAAGCTGAGCAGGACATTTCCCCCATTGCCCCATGAGTGTAACATAAACCTGAAATTGCAGCATTTGCCTTGTTATCACTGCATTTTATTATTTTTTTTTTGCTCTACACACAAGCCTGGACGTGATTTTCCACTCAGAGCTTCCACATTTGTCTGTTGATTTAATTTCTCCCAGGATATTAAAAAAACCCCAAAACAATCCCGATGTTTTTCAGGTGTTCCCAAGCACCATCCTGCTGCCAGCCAGGAAAAGAAGAGCTGAACTGGAGAGCTCCAGGAGAGATTTCCTCTGCAGAAGGGAAACGTGTAAAGAGAGTGATTGAAGCCATCTTCAGGACTGTTTGTGATTTATTTGCATTTTTTTGGAGGAATGAAGGTCAGGACTTCACCTGCACAGGTGTCTGACCTGGGACGAGGGCACAGCCCCCAGAGGGGCTGATTCCTCCTGCCTGCCCTTCTTATCAGCTTCAGGGATGCTCTGGCAAATATTTCTTATCAGTTTTAGGGATACTCTGGCAAATATCTCTTCTCTTCCTCGGCCTGAGAGGGAGTTGGGTGCAAAATTGGATGGTGGAGTTTCAGGGAGGTGATTCCAAGAGAATTCTCTCAGTTTTAGGAAAGCTCTGCCCTTCTCTCTGAGCATCTTCCTTTTAAGTGACAGCTTTGTGGTCACGAGGAGCTAAAATTCAAACCAGCCACCCTAAACTCCAGCACTTCCGTTCCTTCTTCTGTATTTTAAAAAGCAATTTAATTAACCCACCTGCCGCCTTATCACCCATCCTGTGTGCACTCACCTGTTTCCTATCTGCAGAGAATCTGTTTTCACGTCTGTCTACTGAAATAATCATTAATCCAATTCCTTTAATTCCAGCTCAGAAAGGAACACCGTTTCACATGTTTCCCCTCGGTGTGTTATGTTCTGCACCTGGAGCTGTCTGGGGGGATTTTGGGGGTTGGGCTGGGGGGGTTTTGCTTTGTCTGCTTTGCATTTCTGCCCCCGGGGCAGCGGCGGTGTCTCATTCAACCCTTCCCCCGCTGAAGGACAGCGAAAAGCTCGGCAAGAAGGAACAAGTGAGGCGCTTTTTGTGGTCCTGGCAGGCTGGGGCCGGACCACCACGCGAGAACAAAAGGGATCAAAGCAGCGGCAGCAGCTCGGATTTCCCAGCCCCAGCCGGGGGTAGGACCCAGCAGAGCCCGGCTTCACAATCCCTGCACGGGGAGGGGGTCACTCTGCCAGGCTGATGGAGAACGGGAAACAAAGGGTTAAAGTCACAGGTACACCCCTGGGGATGCTCCTGCACATCCCGCGGAATAAAGGGTTAAATTCCCAGGTACATCCCTATGGGAACAAAGGGTTAAATTCTCAGGCACATCCCGCGGAACAAAGGGTTAAATTCTCAGGGACAGTTCCTGCACATCCCGCGGGCCCGGCTGCTCTGCCCCGGGAGGGTCCGGGCTGGGCACGGGAATTCCTGCTCCTGTCCCCTGGGATGGGAACAGAGGGATTTGGGATTTGGGGCAGGTGGAATTCCTGCTCCTGTCCTTTGGGATGGGGAATTCCTGCTCCTGTGCCCTAGGATGGGAACAGAGGGATTAGGGATTTGGGATTTGGGGCAGGTGGAAATCCTGTCCCTGGGCACGGGAATTCCTGCTACTGTTCCCTGGGAAGGGCAACTCCTGCTCCTGTCCCCTATGGGAATGGAGGGCGTTGGGATTTGGGGCAGGTGGAATTCCTGCTCCTGTTCCCTAATGGGAACAGAGGGATTTGGGATTGAGGATGGGGGCCAGGTGGAAATCCTGTCCCCTGGTGGGAACAGAGGGCTGGGATTTGGGACAGGTGGAGTTCCTTGCTCCTGTCCTTTGAGCAGAGTCCCAGTGCCAAGAGGGGAACAGGTGTTGGGATTTGGGACAGGAGACAAGGTGGAATTCCTGCTCCTGTCCTCTGGGCGATGCCAGGAACAGGTGTTGGGATTTGGGACAGGTGGAATTCCTGCTCCTGCCCCAAATGCCAGGATGGGAACAGAGGGATGGGATTTGGGACAGGGCTCCATGTGGAATTCCTGCCCCTGTACCTGGGGCAGTGCCCAAACACCAGGAACAGAGTGTTGGGATTTGGGACAGGTGGAATTCCTGCTCCTGTGCCCCGATGGGAACAGAAGGATTTGGGACAGGTGGAATTCCTGCTCCTGTCCTATATGGGAACAGAGGGCTGGGATTTGGGACAGGTGGAATTCCTGCTCCTGTGCCCTGATGGGAACAGAAGGATTTGGGACAGGTGGAATTCCTGCTCCTGTCCTATATGGGAACAGAGGGCTGGGATTTGGGACAGGTGGAATTCCTGCTCCTGCCCCAAATGCCAGCATGGGAACAGAGGGATTTGGGATGGGGGACAGGTGGAATTCCTGCTCCTGTCCCATATGGGAACAGAGTGTTGGGATTTGGGACAGGTGGAATTCCTGCTCCTGTCCCATATGGGAATAGAAGGATTTGGGACAGGGGTCCACATGGAATTCCTGCTCCCTGTTCCCAAACACCAGGAACAGACAGCTGGGATTCGGAACACGGGGCCAAGCTGGACAGTAGAATTCCTGTTTAATTCCTATTGATTTTACCTTTTTTTCTTTTATAAATTCTCTGTACATCCATCAGGAGTCTGGAGCTCATTATTGCATTCACAGGTGCTTTTCCCAGGAGTTTTCCAGGCCCTTCCCAAGGCAGAAGACAAAACACATCCTAAGGGCCCTTGTCCTGTCTTGGTTCTCCCTGGCCCAGCCAAGGTTGAGAACAACTCTTGGAGACACATTTTCATCCAAAAGACAAAGTAGTAAAGAGAAGAAAAGCATCCTAAAAATTTTGCTCCAATTTTTATTACTCTTTCTTTTAGTTACTGTTAATAAATTTTTCTTTATACCCTTTTAAAGTTTTAGACCTGCTTTACCTTTCTCCTAATCCTACCTCACAACAAGAAGTAAATTAGTAATTAACCAACACTCAACCCACCACAGGTTTATCACTTAAATCCATTTTCCCTCTTTTTATTCCAGAACCTGTGACTTTAAAAATTCCACCACCACCAGGGATGAGCCCAGAAAGGTGGAGAACAAACAGCATTCCAGGGAAATCCTTCAATCCCAATCAATGTAAATAATATTTACTGGGACATCTAGTGGGAGAACAACACAGTGCAAATCCCAGCTCTTATCTCTGCTGGGGCTGGCTGGGAGGATGGAAATCTTCAAATAAATCCAATTTGGGCTGGAAAAATCCTCACTTTCCAGAGAATCCCGTGAGGAGCAACAGGAGCAAAGGGGGTGTGAATCACCTTCATTTCATTTGAAATGTCATTCTGCAAAATCTCTGCTGGGATTGAACTGGCAAAGATTTAAAAAAAGACCTAAAAAACCAACAAATTGGGAAAAAAAAGGAAAAGTTTTGAGAAACCACTCATAATTCTTTCTCCAAAATTGGAAGAAACTAACGAAAACCTACGAGGTGGAGAATGTTCTATTTCTTTTCAGCCCCAACTGAAACCTCATTTGCAGATTGAAGTGATAATGGAGTAAATAAAGGAAATGATGAAATTGTTTTGGAAACAAGAGCCTCCCTTCTGGCTCCCATTTGGGCAGGAGATGCCTGGCACAGCCAGGGCTCCCTGGAGCCACCAGTGACGATGGGAAAGGATCATTTCTGAAGCTTTTGAAGGATTGTTTTTGTGTTGTTGCTGTGCCCAGAGCTCCCAGCAGCTCCAGAGGAACCTGGGGCTGTTGGTGAGCCCCAGATTTGTGCCAATTCCCAGAGAGCAGATGAATCTCTGAAAGGAAAGGAAGGGAAAGGAAGGGAAAGGAAGGGAAGGGAAAGGAAGGGAAGGGAAAGGAAAGGAAAGGAAAGGAAAGGAAAGGAAAGGAAAGGAAAGGAAAGGAAAGGAAAGGAAAGGAAAGGAAAGGAAAGGAAAGGAAAGGAAAGGAAAGGAAAGGAAAGGAAAGGAAAGGAAAGGAAAGGAAAGGAAAGGAAAGGAAAGGAAAGGAAAGGAAAGGAAAGGAAAGGAAAGGAAAGGAAAGGAAAGGAAAGGAAAGGAAAGGATTTGTGTCTGGGTGAAGCACTGAAGAAGCAGAAGCAGGGTTCTGTCACACACCGCCTGTCCCAGCTCCTCCAGCCCAAACTCAGACAAATCTTCTGCTGTTTTTCAAAAAATACCTCAAAATACCTAAGTGCCTCAAAAAACACCTTTCAAAATGTCACCTGTTCCATTTTGCTCTTCCCATCTCTGGGATGGTCCCCCCTGGGTAACTCTGGACCGTCTCTGGAAGGTCAGAGAACCTTCAAGGAAAAGAAATACAACAATAACTGAGAGGTTTTTGTTCTTTTTGTGTTCCCTGCTTTGCTGAGGCCTCGCTGGGTGCTTGTCCCAGGTTCTCCAGCACCCTCCAGTCCCTGGGATGTGTCTGGGATCACCTGGAGCTCCCAGGGCTGTTCCCCTTCACAATTCCCTCTGTTCCCATCCACAGGCCAGGTGGAATGGGGCAATTCCTGCCACATCCTCAGGGGACGTTTGCCAGGGCACCACAAACCCTCAGAGCTCCTTGGAGGTGTTCGAGGGACAAGGAGGAGGCAGGGCAGGAATTTCTGATGGAACTGCAGCAGGCAGAGCTGTTCACAAAATTCACAGAATTCACAGAATCACAGAATTCACAGAGTCACAGAATTCACAGAATCAATCACAGAATTCACAGAATCACAGAATCACAGAATTCACAAAATTCACAAAATTCACAAAATTCACAGAATTCACAGAATCAATCACAGAATTCAAAGAATTCACAGAATCACAGAATCAATCACAGATTCACAGAATTCACAGAATCACAGAAACAGAATCACAGAATCACAGAATTCACAAAATTCACAGAATCCCAGGATTCACAGACTCACAGAACCACAGAATTTACAGAATTACAGAAATCACAGAGTCACAGAATCACACAATCACAGAATTCACAGAATCACAGAATCCCAGAATTCACAGAAACACAGCATCAACAGAATTCACAGAATTACATAAATCACAGAATTCACAGAATTCACAGTCACAGAATCACAGAATTACAGAATTCACAGAATCACAGAACTCACAGAATCCCCAGGTTGTCAGAGCCCTCCAATAAACACACCCAGGGATGGGGACTCCACCACCTCCCCGGGCAGAACATTCCAGAACTTTATCACCCTTTGTGTAAAACACTTTTCCCTGCTGTCCAGCCTGTATTTCCCTTGGTGCAGCTCGAGGCTGTGTGCTCTGGAAGCACAGGGAGACCCCAGGACCCATTAACCAAAGCAGAGTTTAACCAAGGTCAAGCAGATCCAACAATTCCTCGTAGGAATTTTTCAGGGACAAGAGGAATTTCTGCTGGAATTGCAGCAGGCAGAGCGGCTCTGGAACCACAGGGATACCAAGGGCCCATTTACCAAAGCAGTTTAACCAAGGTCAGAGGATCCAACAATTCCTCGTAGGAATTTTTCAGGGACAAGAGGAATTTTGGATGGAATTGCAGCAGGCAGAGCAGGAATTCCTG
>NW_005054676.1:108102-110303 GCF_000277835.1 Geospiza fortis | reverse complement strand
CCTGCTGGAATTGCAGCAGGCAGAGCTGCTCTGGAAGCACAGGCAGACCCATGGAGCAAAGCAGAGTTTAGCAAAGGTCAGAGATCTCAGCTCCTGCATCCAACAATTCCCGCACTGGCTCGGGGGCAGGAGGAGCTGATCTCACCATTCTTGTTTTCCAACTCGCAGGAGCCTGGCTCCTTTTGGGATGACGAGGTGGATCAGCCCCATGAATGTCCTGGAGCAGAATCCTGTGTGCCACCCTCCCAGGCTGCTCTCAGACCCACAGATCCCCGTGTCTGAGCACACGGCTCAGAAAAGAGAGGGGTTGGGAAAGAGGTGGGATCAGGCTCGCCCACAGGCTTCCCTTTTGTGCCAGGGCTCACAGACGTTTCGAGTTAAAGCAAGAAACAGCCAGGAAAAATGTGCAGATGCTTAATTCTCTGCAGGATTTATAATATTACACGGTGAGCTTTTGCACCCTATACAATAAAACCACGTTGGCTTTACTACATATAAAAGAAAACAAAACAAAACAAAAAAAAATCACAAGTTTGACAGCAATTAGGGTGAATAGACATTTATTTTATCCTTTTACTAGCAGGACCAATTGTGATTTTATGCTCTGAAAAAGCTCATTTTAAAGTTTTATGTCTGAAGTGGCCTTGCCAAATCGAGCTTAATATTGTTACATTAAATGGATGGTAAAATGTGTTCCTTAAACCCCTCCATCCTGTAAAGGGCCTGGAAGCAGGGAGCTGCTGCTAATGAGAGGCAGGGCCTGAATCCCAGCCCTGGTGGCTGTTGGCTGGAGCAGCTGGAGGTTGGACTCGATGATCTTAAAGGTCTCTTCCAACCTAGAAATTCTGCGATTCTGCGATTCTGAGGTGTTTGCCAGTCCCTCCCAGCATGGTCCTCGCTGCCCAGGCTGCGTTTGCCATCCTCATCACAGCCCCAGCAGCAGCCCCAGAGCGCCTGGAGCTGGGCTGGCGCGTCGCAGCCATGCCTTTTGTGAAAATCCTTTCTTAGGATTCTTCTTGCTGAAGCTGAGAAGTTTCAGCAACGAGATGTAAACAATGGTTGTGTGCAACAGCCCCGTCTGTGATTGGCCCATCTTGGATGTTTATAATTAATGGCCAATCAAGGGCTGAGCTGTCTCGGACAGAGTCCGAGCCAGCTGCTTTTGTTATCATTCTTTCCTATTCTATTCTTAGCTTAGCCTTCTGAGGGAACCTTTCCTTCTTTTCTTTTTAGTACAGTTATAATGTAATATATATTTATCATAAAATAAGAAATCAAGCCTTCTGAAACATGGAGTCAACGTTATCATCTCTTGCCTCATCCACGAACCCCTGTGGCCGCTGTCACACTGGCACTCCTCAAGGAGATCCTTCCCCTCTTCACAACAGGCCCTCTGCCTCCCCACACCCCCAGCACTTCTTTTTCCCCCTCCCTCCTGGCTTTGGAACCCTCGGTTAGAGCAGCCTGACAACGATCAGAGAAGCTCTGGGCACATTTGCCAATTTTCTTCTCTTCACCCCTCCCCAGAATGTTGATCATTCGCTGAGGTGGCTGCAGGTATGGAGGAGCTTTGTGCCCTTGGGTGCTCAGATCCCTCCCAGCGCCCCTGCTCGCAGAATCCAACGAGAATCCAATGGAACCTGGTGATTCCACCCCCTCTGCAGCCCGGGTTTGCCTGGGCCTCCAAATATTTGCTTTTGGAACGGTGACTCAGCCATGGAGGGGCTGGAGCGAGTCCAGGGCGGGGAATGGAGCTGGGGAAGGGTCTGGAGCTTCAGGAGGGGCTGAGGGAGCTGGACAAGGGCTCACCCTGGAGAAAAGGAGGCTCAGGGGGACCCTGTGGCTCTCCTTGACAGGAGATGGGGGTCAGGGAACAAGGACAGGAGGAGAGGGAACGTTCTCAGTGGTGGGCCAGGACACGAGGAGGAATTTCCTGATGGAAAGCGTGGCCAGGCATTGGCAGGGGCTGCCCAGGGAGGTTTCGCCGCCCCTGGAGGTGTCCCAGGAATTCCTGGAGGTGGCACTCAGAGCTCTGGGCTGGGGACAAGGCAGGGATTGGGCACAGCTTGAGCTCAGTGACCTTGGAGAGCTTTTCCGTTCCCAGTTCTCCTGGGATTCTGGGAGTGTGGTGCCCCAGGCATTGAGGGGCAGGAGGGATTAAAGTGCTTTCTGCCAGATTAAAGAACCCCTCCTCGTGCTCA
>NW_005054676.1:103662-108090 GCF_000277835.1 Geospiza fortis | reverse complement strand
GTGAGCAGCACCCCAGCTCTGCTGGAAAGTGCTGAAATTCCCAACTCCCTGCAAAGTTCAGCACTCCCAGAGGGCGTGGAGAGCTTGCCATGCACAGCCAGCCCTGTCCTGGCCAGATGGGAGCAGGAAACAAGGCTCAGAGGCTGAGAGGGGATAATGATGGGGTAAAACTGAAGGTGAGGGGCCACAGAAGTGCCCCAGCAGAGCTCCCAGGTCCTTCCAGCAGAGCAGGAGCTCCCTGGAGACCTGGGCTGGGTTCTGGGGATTATTTTCCAAGGCCACTTTAACTCCTCCAAGTCTCTTGCTCAATAAAAAGCTGACATTTGAAACGTCAGGGTTGTGTGAGGAGGACAAAGCCAAGGAAAAGTTCTGTAAAACTGGGCTGGAAATGTGCTGCTCCTGCTCAAAGCTGTCCCAGAGCCTGCTGGGCAGGGATGCTTCCTGGGGAGAAACCGCTCAGATTGGTGCTGTGCAGTTCTTCGGGCCAGGAATTGATGCCAGGTGGTGTTTTCTGGAATTTGGTTTTTATTAAGTATAAAGATGAGGCTCCATGTTGCAAAAAATAATAAATAAATAAATAAATAAACAAAAAAAAAAAAACCAAAAAAAAAACCAACCAAACAAAACCCCAAAAAAAAAAAACCCAGAAAACACACCCAAACCAACTCCAAGCTCCAGCAGTCAAAACACTTAACAACTTCATTTCTTTTTCGAATTTATGTATTTACGAGGAAGAAAAACAGTGGGAAGAACCGCAAAGCCTTTCTCCCAGGCGCCCTTTGCGGAACTGCTCCGGCGCTGGTGTCTGTCCCCCTCTCGGGCCGGTTCTGTCTGACCACGGGCACCGCGGGGACAGCGCTGTTCAGCAGCACCCCGGCTCTGCTGGAAGGTGCTGAAATTCCCAACTCCCTGCAAAGTTCAGCACTCCCAGAGGGCGTGGAGAGCTTGCCATGCACAGCCAGCCCTGTCCTGGCCAGATGGGAGCAGGAAACAAGGCTCAGAGGCTGAGAGGGGATAATGATGGGGTAAAACTGAAGGTGAGGGGCCACAGAAGTGCCCCAGCAGAGCTCCCAGGTCCTTCCAGCAGAGCAGGAGCTCCCTGGAGACCTGGGCTGGGTTCTGGGGATTATTTTCCAAGGCCACTTTAACTCCTCCAAGTCTCTTGCTCAATAAAAAGCTGACATTTGAAACGTCAGGGTTGTGTGAGGAGGACAAAGCCAAGGAAAAGTTCTGTAAAACTGGGCTGGAAATGTGCTGCTCCTGCTCAAAGCTGTCCCAGAGCCTGCTGGGCAGGGATGCTTCCTGGGGAGAAACCGCTCAGATTGGTGCTGTGCAGTTCTTCGGGCCAGGAATTGATGCCAGGTGGTGTTTTCTGGAATTTGGTTTTTATTAAGTATAAAGATGAGGCTCCATGTTGCAAAAAATAATAAATAAATAAATAAATAAACAAAAAAAAAAAAAAAACAAAAAACAAACAAACAAACAAAAAAAACAACCAAAAAACCACACACAAAAAAAAAAAGAAAAAACAAACCCACAAAAATTAAAAAAAAAACCAAAAAAAACCAAAAAAAACCAAAAACAATCAACCCAACCAAACCACCCCAATACCAGTGAAATTCTCTGGGTTTTCCCACCAAACTCAGGGATTTTCACCAATATCTCAGCCCCCATCCTTCATTTCCATGAAGTTCATGCTCAGGTTGAAATGGAGCAGGAGGATGGATGAATTTTTCCTCCAGTGGTAGGATGGAGAAGGCGTTTCCCCGTAGCCAAACCCCTCCTGCCTGTCCTGGCTAGATCTGGATTAGACCAAGCTTTGCTGGCCTTGCCTTGGAAAAACGCTGCTCCTAAAAAGTGAGCACATCCTTCCAGAGAGATCCCTGCACTGCCAGCCGTGGCACCAATTTCTCCCTGTTCCCTCCATTCTCCCTGCCATTCCCTCAGGAGACGTTGCTCAGCCCCACAGAAGATTTAATTTATCAAAATTCCTTTGATTGCAGCACAAACAGGCACTTCCGAGCAGTATTGACCGGCTTTTCTTCCTCCAGGTCCTTGCTGAAAGCTCTCCTGGCTTTCCTAGGGAGGTGATTTCCAGCCTCTTTGTTCCCTGGCACTTATTAAACAATTCTTTCTGACAGCCTTAAATGCAAACAGCGAGACTGCAGCAACTGGGAAATTAAAAATATATTGTTAATACAACGCCAAGGGCACTTTTTTCTCCCCCATGAATGGTTTGACAGCATTTGCTCTTTAAAATGGAACTGTTCTTTAAACAAATCATGTTTAGTTACTGACTTGTGCCATAAACCTCTGGTCAATCATTTAGGGAAAGGTCTTAAACGTGGATTTAAATTCAATATTTATAACACTTGTTGTTAACAAATATATTTAATATTCCTATTTTGTTTATTAGGTTTTTCAGCCTGGAGGAAGGAAGGCTCTGGGGAGAGCTCAGAGCCCCTGGCAGGGCCTGAAGGGGCTCCAGGAGAGCTGGAGAGGGACTGGTGACAGGGATGGAGGGACAGGACACAGGGAATGGCTTTAAACTGGCAGAGGGCAGGGTTAGGTGGGACATTGGGAATTGGGAATTCCTGGCTGGGAGGGTGGAGAGAGGTTGGGATGGAATTCCCAGGGAAGCTGTGGCTGGATCCCTGGAATTGTCCAAGGCCAGGCTGGAGCAGCCTGGGACAGTGGAGGTGTCCCTGTGGCACTGGATGGGCTTTGAGGTCCCTTCCCACCCAAACCATTCCAGGATTCCCACCCAATCCATTCCAGGATTCCCACCCAAATCCTTCCAGGATTCTCACTCAAATCCTTCCAGGATTCCCACCCAAATCCTTCCAGGATTCTCACCCAAACCATTCCAGGATTCCCACCCAAACCATTCCAGGATTCCCACCCAAACCACTCCAGGATTCCCACCCAAACCATTCCAGGATTCCCACCCAAACCACTCCAGGATTCCCACCCAAACCATTCCAGGATCCCGTGAGTTGAAGCCACTCAGTGATGGGGATTGGAACTCCAGGATCCCCGGATGGAATGAAAGCATCCCTTGAATGTGGGACTCGGCTGCTTGGTGTGGTTACTCAGGAGGCACAAAGCTGACCCAGAGCTCTGGGCAGATCAATTCCTTCTGTTTTCCAGAGTTTGGGCTCAGTTCCATCCCCCTCACAGCTGAATTTGGGCAGTGCCCAGCAGGCAGGGGACAGTTGGTGACAAACCTGCCCTCAGGGCTGCTCCAGAGTTCTGCCCAGGCCACAGCATCACTTGGGGACGCTGCAAATCCCTGCAGAGTAGCCAAAGCCTCTGCTGAGACTGGAAACCAGAGTGAACTCCCTGGAAATGAGCTGGGAGTGAAGCGCAGCTCTGCTTTCACCACGCCACCGCGATCAAATCGCAGATTTCCCCGCAATTAATCATCCCTCTCCCTCGCTTCAGCTGTCCCTTCCACCCCTGCCACGTGTCTTTGTTTTCAAACATCACTTTCTATTCCAGACAGAGCTGTCAGCTTTCCCAGGGGAAACTTTGGGATGTTGGGCAAGAGGGAACAGCCCGGCCTGGCGCTGCCAGCGGAGGTGGCAACAACGGGGAAGGAAAGTGGTGCCTTGGGAGGGTTGTGCAAGGCTTGTGTGTGTTCCAGGCTCTGGGAGGCTTGGAGGCAGGCCAGGTTTGCAGCCTGCCAACTTTGGGAATAAAAGCGGTGCCAGGCGGGAAGGGAGATGTGACGGTGTTCACGGGGGTTTTCGGATTGGGGAAGAGACGAGGATCTGACTCCGTGTTTCACAAGGCTTGATTTGTTATTTTATGATATATATTACATTAAAACTATACTAAAAGAATAGAAGAAAAGGTTTCATCAGAAGGCTGGCTAAGAATAGAATAGCAAAGAATGATAACAAAAGCTTATGTCTCGGACAGAGGGTCCAAGCCAGCTGGACTGTGATTGGCCATTAATTACAAACAACCACATGAGACCAATCACAGATCCACCTGTTGCATTCCACAGTAGCAGATAATCAATGTTTACATTTTGTTCCTGAGGCCTCTCAGCTTCTCAGGAGGAAAAATCCCAAGGAAAGGACTTTTCATAAAAGTTGTCTGCGACAGGGAGAAAGCGGCCGCGGGGATTCAGCGGCGTTCCCGCGGCTAACGAGGGAATCCGCTGGCTGCAGGTACGATCAGAAGAAAAAAAAAAAAGAGGGAGCCAGTCTGGGCTGGAATGGCTTGCTTTGCCTCACACCTAGGTGACACTCCTTGAACTGAACACCTGCGGGGTGGTGTGGAGCCAAAGGGGGAAGGTCTCCGCCCAGAACGCTTCTCCAAGGGCACATTTGGGGATTGCAGCTCCGAGCTGGCATCCAGGCCAGATCTGATGGCTCTGTGCAGATGGGATCAGGCTGTAATTTATAAATAGACCTTCCC
>NW_005054676.1:85398-103596 GCF_000277835.1 Geospiza fortis | reverse complement strand
AGCCCATCTTTTCAAATCAAGTGTGAAATCTCCGGGTTGATTGGGGTGGGGGTGATGATTTCAGTGGAACGATCTTTATTGCCCAATCCTCGCTTTCTCAGCTCATGAACTCATAAACACACGAAGATAAACATGTTCGAGTGCCTCTGAGTGCAGAGATACCAGCTGTGTGCCAGACCAGAAAATTCTAGCCCTAAATTAAGTGGAAAGCCCTGAATTTGGATGTTCATCCCTCAGCACCGAGGGTGAATGTGCTGCTAATTTTGGCCACCTCCAGCAGGCGCCGGGAGTGGAGTGGAAGGAACAAGTGCCAGATGTTGTTCTGTGCAGACTTGGTGTCACTGGGAGGAGAAGGTGCTTCAGGGAGAGCATTAATTTGGGAGGGGCCTAAAATAATGAAATAATTGAATGTCACAGAGTTTTAGTTTATACAGGAGGAGAAACTCCGGCAGAGTGAGTCAGGCCCTCTTCTAAGAATGACTAATATTGCAAACAAATGGGAAGATAGAGGCACTAAACTCCCTTTTCTGACTGCACTCCTTAAAGGTCATAAAACCGATCGAGTTTTCCAGTTTCAGCTTTTCCCATCGACTTTGCTGAGCAGTAATCAGGTCATTGGGCCACTTCCCTTGGACACTGACCAATGCATCCTCAGCTTTATCCTAAATTTAGCAGGCCTTTTTTTAGCATTGTTGGTTTTCCCACTTTTTTTTTTTCTATTTTTTTTTTTCCTTCGCTTGACTCCCTCAGAGCGAGTTTAGTGCAGCAGGAAGGTGCCAGACCGACATCACTGGAAAATGACGTTGCGGGGCTGCTGTTCCTGCAGGGAGAGCGGGCTGTGTTTATCCACAGGCTCTGGCACTGCAGCCTGGCTCCTGCGCCTCTCCACCAGCCTGCCTTGAGCCTGACCTGGGGAAACCAGGCTGGGCTCAAACCGCCCCGTGCAGGCAGCCAAGAAAACCACCAAACCCCCTTGTCCTGGCGGCTTTGGAAGCCAGACAGCGCTCAGGCTGGAGCTGCAGCTTCCACGGCACCAGGAACGCCCTCCTGCACAGGAGTCTTACCCAGAACAGCTGGGATTTGGCTTCTCCATCTCCTGGATGGAGATGCTCTCCAGGATTAGGTGTGTGCTCCGAGCTGGACACTCCCTGGGAGTGTGGGGAGGGCCTGGCACAGGGTGCCCAGAGGAGCTGAGGCTGCCCTTGGATCCCTGGAAGTGCCCAAGGCCAGGCTGGATGGGGCTTGGAGCAGCCTGGCACAGAGGGAGGTGTCCCTGGGTGGAATTAAATGGTCTTTAAGGTCTCCTCCAACCCAAACCATTCCATGTTGTCACCCTGGTTTTTTAAGATTTTCTAAGCCTTCTGATATTGACATTCTCGTGGTGAACTTTCTCACACACTTTCTGCAAACAACTGATTGTTTCGTCTGCCTTTATAGAGGAGGAGAAAGTTGATGGACTGTTGGTTTGTCCAGTGTCATTGGAGAGGTGTCACTGTCACTTTTAGAAAACTATAAATGTTAGAGTCAGAGAATAAACTTCCTCTTTCTTCCTTCACCTTGAGAAGGTAGTGTGCTTGTGTTCTTTCGTGTCTTATAGCGACACCGTGTTTCCATGATTCCCTGAAAAAGGGAAGGACCCATTAAGACCCCCATGGGAGGGAGCTGGCACGGCTCCATTCCCAACTTCCCTCTGTGCCATTGTCTTTGAGGCAGGCTTGAGGAGCAGCTTAAAGCAGACAGGTGGTCTAGAGCTGGGCAGAGCTCAGCGAGCTGAATCCCACCCAAAGCGATGGGGACGTGAACAGCCTGGGGTTGTTGCAGTTGCTCTGTGTTTCCTGAGGCCCCAGCCCACCCCTGGATTGCTGGAGACTCCTTCTGCTGTGCTGCCCCCGTTCCTGGGGCAGAGCTGCCCTGCAGGGACGCACCAGGGCAGCTCCGGTGACACCTCCACCTGCACAGCTTCGCACAACACCCGCAGCAACGGGGCAAACGTGCTCCTGCAGCTCTGCTCAGGACTGAAACATCAGGGCCTGGGTAAACAGGGCTTTAATTAAATGGAAATAACTCTGCCCTGCTGTTTATTGTGTCACTGAGGAGTTTCATACCTGCTCTAATGGCTACAATTTGCTCCCGTAATTGCGACTCCGTGTTTTGCAAAATGCACGATGCTTCTCACTTCCAATCCACGGAAACTCTCCCAGATCGACCCTGACAGCTCCCAGCTTCCCCATTTTTCCCCCCGCCATGTGCCTTCCTTTCTCTTGCTCGCTCTTGGCATGGTGCTTTGGAAGCTTGCAGGGTGTTCTTATTAAAAACTTAAAACCCACAGAGCAAGACGTCCCCAAACACATTCTTGCTCAGGATGTCCTGCAAATGCTGTTTCCATGTGTTCCATCCAGCCCAAGGTAATAAAACTGCTGGGATGCTCTCCATGTCATCCCAGGGGACATCCAGGGACTCCTGACATCCACTGGGAAGAGCTGCACATCTGCAGGGAGGAATTTCATCCACCTAATTCTTTTTCACATTGAGGCATCTGGTGTTGACCCTCAGTTCTGCTGGAGAAATAACAGGGATTTCTTCCTTCAGCCCTTGGGCCTTGTCCTTCGGAAGCCTCGACCATCCTGAAATCCCACCAAACACTAAAAACCAAACAAGACATCACGAACATTCCCTGTGACCAGCGAGAAGAAGGAGAAAAGGCCATTTTAAAGCACATTTTACAATTTACTGTCTCCAAACAAGCCCAGCCACTGGGTTTGTCTTTGGATAGACAGATATTTGTCACTCTATTATTGTTTTACAGTGTCAGCTCCAGACACTTAAGTATTGTTGGAATGCAGTTGGGGGGGAGGGAAAAAATCATGTTTTAAATCTCCGATGGGGTAATAAACTGCAGCCAGGAGCTAATTGTGCTGAAACTTGATCTTTTACAATCTGTTATTGCTGGAGTGGGACTCCCCAAGCCCAGAGCACTGGGGTTTGTTCCACCATTAGCTAGGCCGTACATACACACTCCCCAAAACCCCCAGATCACAGCTCTGCTCCCAGCTGGGCACTCCAGCTCAATCCTCCAAGCCATCGATGCATTTTGGACATCAAACCGGTGAGAGAGGGGATTAATCCTCATCAAGTTTAATGGCTCGCTGTGGATTTGCTTCCTACAAACTTTCTTCCACCCAAGAAGTGCTGAGAATGTTGTACCCCTCCTGTCAGGAGGAAAATGAATCATTGCCCAGAGCCTGGAAGGCCAGAGGTGAATTGGAAGCCGCGCTGTGGAACACTCACACTGCAGAATTATTATTTTCTTTTTACGCCAGCATTAAATAATATTTGAGCTCAGGGTGGCCAAGCCAACGGGTGGTTTCAGTGCTGAATGAGACCAAAGAAAGGGTCCATCCATCATGGGCTCACCTCAGGTTTTGTTCAAAAATCTTTTTTTCTTTTTTTTCTTCTCATTTGTCCCTAACTTTGTATCGACCAGATCTTAAAACACCAAGTCCAACTTCTAAATGTTAAGCCCCAGTTTGGATGAAATTGTTGGCTGGAAAATGTTTTGAAGGTCCAATAAAAGGGATGTTCTTTCCCAGTGTTTTTCTCATCTGGGTGAGGCCGATTAATAGATGTGCCTGGTTAAAACCAGAGAATTATTCCGAGGATATTTTAGCCAAGGACAATGAGATTTATTGAGGCTGGTGCAATTCTAGGGGTCACATTTCAATGTGAATTTGCTGAATTTTTCATTTCAAGTCTTTCAACTGTAAAATGGAGCGTGAAGATTTGTTCTCTTCAGGTTTTCACTCAGTCCTGATTCAGATTCACCTCACAGAATCACCTCACAGAATCACCCAGATTCACCTCACAGAATCACCTCACAGAATCACTCAGAACACCTCACAGAATCAACAGAATCACCCCACAGAATCACCTCACAGAATCACCTCACAGAATCACCTCACCGATTCACCTCACAGAATCACCCAGAATCACCTCACAGAATCTCCTGAGTTGGAAAAGAGACTCAAGCCAGGTTGGACAGGGCTTGGAGCAACCTGGGATGGTGGAAGGTGTCCCTGCCCATGGCAGGAGGTGGAACGGGATGAGCTCTAGGGTCTCTCCCATTCCACGATTCCATTCCAAGATTCTGCACCTGGAATGGAGCTGAGGGTACTGATGGGAGGGAGAAATTGGTTTTCTCCCTAAAGCTGAGAAATCCCTGGTTGTTCTGTGTGTCTGGGGTGACTGAGCAGCCCATTAACGCCACCCAGGTGGGCAACAAAGGCAGCGGCCTCTCTGCACAGCGAGCATCTGACAAGGAGACAAAATAATTGTAGAGCTTGTGATACTTAATCCAAGAGTGAAGAGCTTGGCACTCCGAGGGCCCAGGCACGCAGGGAGCACATGGGAAGGGAGGAAGTGTTTTACACAGCCATTTGTCAGGCCAGAAGTGCTCATTAAACATGGTCAGCCTCTCTTCCCGAGGAAATTCACTCCCTCCTGCCTGAGGAGAGCTGAGATGTCCATGGATATCCACCCCTCGACTCCCATGGTTTGGACACAGCAATTAGAAACTAATTACAGCAAAACACTTAATCCCAATGCAGGGAGGGGGAAGAGAAACTGCTGAAATTCGGAGTTGTTAATCCATCATTCCAAGGGAACAAGTGCCAAAGGGAAGGAACAGGGCTGGGGCCAAAGCAGCTCGAGGAGGTTTGGCTGTTTACTCTTTCTTTAAGTGCATGTTTGGTCACAGGGGGTCTGACTGGGATAATGTTGATATTCAGCTTTCCAGGGGTAGTTCCAAATGGAAGAGTTAAGGTTTATTCTCAGCCCTCTCTGTGCATCTGAGTTTAGTTCAGCCAGGACGAGAATTAAATGCAGCTTTGGTGTAACTAATGAGAAAAACTCGTACTAAAATAAAAAAAAGGGAGCCTTTCACTCATGGATGCTTCCCAAAGAGATGCTGTGGTTGATTAGAGCTGATTTAATTACTGTGCATTACATCTCCCCTTCCCTGGGCAGTGCCTCGTGCTGCGCAGGGTGGATAAGCAGGAATCCTTCCAAAGCACGGAGCTCACCCCCTGCCATGTGCGCAGCACCTCCTGCTCCCTGGGCTCCCTGAGATTTCCCATCCCAGGAGTGTTTTCCAGTTCTGTGTGAGCTGACCCAAGCCAGAGATTGATGAGAAATTCCCCTGAAGTCGTTGCAATCCGCAGTCAAAGCACATGAGGGGACAGCAAAGTGTTCCAGGAACTGGGATCGTTTTTGACAAAAGCCAGAAAAATTAAAATACGTCTTTAGAACCTTTGGATTTCAGAGCAGAAAGTTTCTGCACTGGGAAAATATCGATCAGCTCTGCCTGACAGATCCTGTTGGGTTGGTGGAACGGAAACATTTGGGTGATCCGTGTTCCTCCCTGACTTTGAGAGGGGCCAAAAAAAAGCTCCAGGGTCACCATCACATTTGGGGCTGAGGAGTTTGGCAGGTAAAGAATATTCCACAGGCTCAGGGGGGACACGGAGCGGAGTCCAAGTGGAGCCCAAGCTCAGCTCTGCACAAGAGAGACGTTGATTGTTTTGGCCTCTTTCCTTTGCTCCAGGGGAAAATCGAGGCACCCTTCTTGGGATATTATTGGTGCGAAATCATAAGTTACAGTTTTATTACCAGTGGCTGTGTGCGTGTGAGGGAGAGAGGAGGAGGTGCTGGGCACAGGAGAGCATAACCACTCTTTTGTAACCATGAATCCATTCTTTTTTTTTTTTTTTTGTTGGCTTTGCAAAACACCGGTTTAATTTAGGGAGAGAAAAATAAGAAAAAAAAATAGAATTTGCTTTTCCATATAGCACCAAACAGCCATGTTGTGAATACTTATATTTCATTTAGAGCCTTCTTGTCTTCAAACTTGAATTCTTCACTTTGTATTGCTGAAAAAAAATTTAGAAGAAAATAATAGGTGGGCTGTAAAGACTTCTTCTCGCTTTATAAAATTGCAAATTATTTTAGGCCACCTCACATATTGATCTAGAGCAACCATGCTTTCCACGTAAAAACATCTCCCTGCATTTCATCCCTTCACAGATTTCAAAGCTCCCCGGCCTGTGTTGAGTTGTAAAGTTCTATTCAATGGCTTGGTTGGCTTCCAAAAAAGCTGGCTGAGAAATCTGGGTCTGGAATCAGCCGTTGTTGGGGGAAATGTTTTCCCCCACTGACTGCAGGATGTTTTCATTGATTGTTTTGCACATGGCAGGGATTTATTTACTTTTCCCCATGTCAGAAGCCTCAGCTGGGCTATTTAATAGAGTCCAAAACTAACAGGTTTTAGCAACTGGAAGATTTTTGTGGCATTAGGACAATGTCCCCTTCTTTGGGGCCTTTCTGTGGCTGTGGACACCCATCAGCTCGTCCCTCAGCATCTCCCTTCTCCTCACAAACTGGGTCTGATCCTCTGTGTTCGTGGTCAGTGGGAGTCAAATCCATCCAGATTTGTTGGTGGCCGCCCCTGGATCCCTGGCAGTGTCCAAGGCCAGGCTGGACAGGGTTTGGAGCAACCATGGGAAGGTGTCCCTGCCATGGCAGGGGTGGGATGGGATGAAATTTTAGGTCCTTTCCAACCCAAACCACTCTGGGATTGTACAGTAAGATGTCCTCCCCGCTCTATTTCAAGAAGCAACCACACATTTGTATTTTAATTCATTTACCAACAGACTTTAAGAACCATTTAAAAGTTCTCTTATCTCTGCTTGACAAGATATGAGCTCACCTTAAGCACATCAGGGAGGTGGGATGGGCTTTTTTCACTCTGTGTCTTCATGGTTCTCCAGCTGTCTTTTTTCTCCTGGGAATGGTGTTTGGAAGCAGAGGCAGGGATGGCACAGAGGGACTGGGGGTCATTCCTGTCCCAAGGGACTTGGAATCGTGGAACCCCAGACTGGTGTGGGTGGGATGGACTTTTTTAACTCTGCATGTCCATGGCTCTCCAGTTGTCTTGATTCTCCTTGGAATGGTGTTTGGAAGCAGAGGCAGGGATGGCACAGAGGGTCTGAGGGTCATTCCTGTCCCAGGGGACTCGGATTTGGAACCCCAGACTGGTTTGGGTTGGAAGGGACCTTAAAGCCAGTCCAATCCCACCTCCTCCACGGGCAGGAGGGACCCTTTCCCTCCCCCAAGCCCCGTCCAACCTGTCCCTGGTGATGGGACATCCATCAAAGCCCTCTTTACTCTTCGAAGAGATACCCGATGAAAACTCTAAATTTAGCCAACATGAAAGTGCCTCTGGTGGTTTTCTTTTAAATTATTGTTACAGTATTTTGCAACTTCTGTTCCCCTCTGGCTGGGATTCGAGCACCCTCTCCCTCCACCCCCTCCCCACCTCCTGACAGCAATCGCCAGTTGTAAAATAATAGACCATCAGCCAGCAATAATTTGCAATCCAAACAGACTTGACGCTCTCTGACATTTATTGAAACCTCAGACCCTGTTCGCTGGTTTCAGTTTTCCTCCCTTTGCTCTGTTTTTACAGACAGACAAGTGCTTAGATTTGGGTTTAATAATGAGCAGAAATTTCGCCTTGGCCCGGCTTTGCTTGTGTTGGCTGCGGCAGGGCCGTGCAGCAGACGGGCGGTTGGAGTTAATTACGCTAAATGGTGAGAACATTATTTGACCCCACTGGTTCGGCACCAGATGTTGAACATTGCCTCTGAGAAACCAGCACACACGTCAGGCTTTGGAGGCTGCACGGGGAGGGAGAGCAGACTTGGAGCTCAAGTAATTTTATTTTTTTTTAATTTTTTTTGCAGCTTTAACTATCCCAGGATAAGCCCGGGACAAACAAAGCTCTTATTAGGGACAGATGACAACATTCAGCTGCAGCCACTCGGGGCAAATTAGGCCATGGTTGTAGTCCTGGAGCTGAACGTATCAAAAACCTCCCCCGAAAAATCATTTTGCTAAATGTACAGTGAACGTTCTGCCAGCACAAGGTATCGACTTTGGTAAATCCTTCCTGGAAAGTGAACTTTACATTTACAGGCCAGACATGATGGAATTTAATGTTTGAAAATGATTAAAGGATTTTGTTCTTTCCTAGTAACAACTGCATTTATCAAGGTGGCAGCCACGGTGGCCTTAAAAAGAGCTGAAATGGAGCTGAACTGCTGAGCTTTCCCTGGCTTGGGGCTGGGAATCCCTCCGGTCTTTAGGCGGTAGGATTGGGGAATTACGTGGGGAGATATGGGAGGAGGGCAGTACAAAGTGTTTATTGACCCCAGCCTGTGTTAATAAAGCATTAGAAGTATTACCTGCTCAGGGATTGTCAGGGCATGCCAAAGTTGTCCTGACCTTGGTGGAAAAGTGAAACTCCTCTCCGTCTTTGAATAAACTGTTTGGACTGTGGGAGTGACGACGCTTGTGCGGATTTATATACCACAGGAAAAGAAGTTAAAAAGCTTCTTACCCCCCAAAAAAATGTGTTCCCAATGCCTTTAGTTGTCTGCATGGCAGTGATAAGGGTTTTAACACTGCAGAATTCACAGGGAAATGTGAATTCTGGTTCTTTTTCCAGCAGGTGACATCCCTCACATTGTGCTGATCAACAGCTCCCCTCCACTGCCAAACCTTCCAGCTCCGGCTCTGAACAGCATTTGGGGCCTGCTTTTTGGGGTACTGGAGCAAAGCCATTGACCAGAGCCAGCAGAATTCACAACTGTTGGATAATTTTAGGTTTCAGGTCTCTGGTATTTTATTCAAGCATCACCACCTGCCTGGAGCTTTAATTCAGGGCCTTAACCACCCAAAATTCTTCAGCTTTGATGTTCCCCCCTCATTCCCTGCATCACAACACGATCCTCGTGCTGTGTCACCACATCTGGATCAAACCCTAAACTGGATCACCCAGGAGTCTCTTTTATTCTTTTTTATTCTTTTATTTCCCTTTTCCCTCAGAGTTCCCCAGCTTTGAGTGCCTTTCTCCCAGCACAGGAGCAGCAGGGAGGTGCTGGTGATGTAACACAACCCAGAATGCTGCAATTTGAGCATTCCCATCATTTTCTGGGTCAGTGAGAGATTCTCAGCCCCCTCCATCTATCAAAGTCCTGCAGACACCACTTCCCATTAAAAAATTGAGAGCAAATCTGTGTGAAATGATTTTTTTTTTGGATTTTAAGGCATTTACAGCATGGTGTGGCTAAAGCTGATAGGCCAAGAAATGTTTGTTGTGCATTGTAATTAGGAAATAATTGGCTTCTGATTGTGATGGTGTGAATCATAACACCTCTATCGTCTCACCCCTCACATGAGGCTGAAAATGGAATCAAAGTTTTAAAAACACCTCTCAGTTGCCCCAGCTCTGGGTCAGAAAAGAGCTTAACCCACCACAAATCCACAGGAATAAGGGGAGCTGTTCTGCAATTCCTGCAGGGCAGGTCTGAACAAAACACCCTGGCTGGATTCTGCCATGGAGGAGCAAAACCATGGAACAGGGAACTGAACTCACCTGAGGGGCTTCACCAGCCTGGGATCCTCCCCAAAAACCACGGACACACCAAGGCTGAGGACACAATGAACATCAAGGGCACGTCCAGGACACAGCTCCTGTTTCCCTCTCAAGCAGGTGAAGATGCCCTCAAGGACAATGCCATGGCCAGGCCTCTGCTGAGACCAGCAGGAGCTGCCAGAAATGGGGTTTTCCACCCAAAACTTGGGCACAGCTGCTTGGACCAGCATTGGCAGGACAGGAGGGACATTCCCTGCAGGGTTTTTTGCCAGTTGATCATGCCAGGGTCAAAGTGCTGTCAGGTGGGCTCAGGTTATTGCAGCTTTTTTCCCTTCTTTGGGGAAATTACCTATTTACTAAATAGGTAATTTTGGATCAGCTGTGTGATTTTCTGTGTGTATTTTATGCAAAATTGGGTGCCTGGCACGTCCATCTGAAGAGTTACTTATAAAACATCACAGTCACAGCAGCCTGTGGGATGAGGAAACACTGGGTTTGGTGTTCTGGGGTTCTCTAAGAGAGGTTTGGGTTCCCTCAGAGGCTTCAACACTGTCCATAATTTACTGTGAACCAGGAGGGACACGAGCTGAAATCTTTAGGAGCAGATTAGGCTGAAAAAATTTATGACAGCATTTAGAAACATTAGACTTGGGACTGCATGCCAGAGCATGACAAAATAGCAGGTAATAACAGATCTCATTAGAACTGTTTATTTAAATTGAACATTAGCCTGTCAGGGATGTTTTTGCTGCTGGATTGGTCTTATTTTCATCCAGATTAATTTCTACACAATCCAAGTACCCAGAGGTGTCATCCCAGGACTGCTCAGTGTGCTCATTCCATGAAGTTTATGTTATTTCTGAATTTTAAGGAGAATGTTGCTTTCTATTCTTCTTCACCCACCACCTCCATGTTTAATGATCTCTGTGTATCAAAATGCAATTAGATTTTTGAAAGGGTCCAAGTGATTCAGGCTCCAATGTGCTGTTTCAAAAGGATTGGCTCGCCCTCCCTGAACAAAACATTGGAGTTATTTGCTTTTCTTGGGCTTGGACCACAGTTCTTGTGTCTCAGCCTTCACCTTCTCCCCTGTGAGGGTGGAGGGGCCCTGGCACGGATTCCCAGAGAAGCTGTGGCTGCTCCTGGATCCCTGGAAGTGTCCAGGGCCAGGCTGGACGGAGCCTGCAGCACCCTGGGATGGTGGAAGGTGTCCTTGCCCATGGAATAAATGATTTTTAAGATCCCTTCCCACCCAAACCATTCCAGGATGCCGTGACTTTTTCTAGTCCTTACTCCCAGTCCTTTAAGTACAAAATGTGCGCGCAGAAATCACCCAGACCCGATCCCCTCTCTGGACGATCTGCTCTCTTGTCCCCGATCTTAACCAACCTTTCAGCAACAGCTTTATTCTTTCAGCTCATCAGAGCTTCAATAATTGCAGCAGATCAGCTGCCACCCCCTCCAATGAGGGTGAAGATGTTTCCTGACTCAAACCTTGAGGTTACTGCTGTGGTTTGGGGTTCTTTGAAGCACACAGAGACATCCTGGATGTGCCTGGACCTGCTGCTTGGTTTATCCAGGCCAAGCCCCTCCAGACAAGAGCTCTGTGATTTATTTTCTCAGACAACAACCCGAGGTGCAGCAGAATTGTTACGTGGACAAAGATTAGGCAAATGCAGAAAAACAAACCCCCAAAACAACACAAACAAGCAAATCTTCCAAAGCTCCAGCTTCACTTCAGCGCCTGAGCTGGGTTTGACAGGAATTCAGTGCCAGCCCCATCTCCTGCAGACAATAATTGCTTGGATCTTAAAAAAACCATTGGAATGGTGTCACCATTGCCCAGCTAAACCCGGGCAATCAGTTGGGTTTTGCAGCTGTGGGGATGGAAAGTGCTTTTCATGAAGCAAAATAATGTTCAAACCATTTCTTACCTTTTACTTTATCTCTACTGATCAAGCTGTTTCCTTTTATTATATGAATTTGGGGGAGTTTGGTTCTAGAAGAGCATCTTTAGGCTCTTCTAAAATATTCATAGAAGGGTTCATGGATTCATGGAATGGTTTGGGTTGGGAGGGACCTTAAAGATTATTTTGTGGTGCCGAGTCAATAATGTATATTCTGGTCATTTAATTAATTAATAACTTTTCTAGTTTGCCCCATTTTAAGACCTTTTCATGTGGCTTAATATTTGGTTCATGATGATTTAATAATCTCAAATTCACATCCACAGACAAGAATCAGGATTATTCGATGTGAGCATAAAGATAATTAGATGCGCTTGGAATTAAAGAAATCCCATTCGATTTAATTTCTAATTAAAGAAAAATTAAAGGAATTTTAAAATATTCTAACAGCCACCAAGACACTTTATGAACAGAATCACTGCAATTCACTGCTAAAATCCTTCAATCATTCCTCCTCGTGTTTCCAAGAGATGTTAACTTCCAGCCACGGAGCTCAGCTGTGTCGTTTTTGGGTAATAGAGAAGCAAATTCTCCTTGCTGCAGGAAGCACAGGGTATAATTCTGTGGCTGATGTTGTGGTGGGGCCCAGCCTGGCTTTTCCTCTCTGTGAAATTGTTGTGTATTTTAAACCCTCAAACACCTGGAGGGAACTAGCCCAGCAGGTACCTGTGGAGGGATGGAAGGGCAGGTTTTTAGGGCAGGAGCTTCTCCCTGTTTTCCCAACAGGAATCTTTTCCCCTTGCTGAGTGGGGTTGGATTTCCTGGAGATGTTTTTGGTGCCAGCTGCCCAGCTTGGAGTGCTGCTTGTTGTGGTGGGAGATCTGCATCTCAAAGCAAAGCCAGTTATTGGTCCCCCCCAGCATTCCTGGGAAGTTCTCCTGTTGGGAGCAGCCCAAAAATGCCATCCAAGAATGGTCTGGGGATCACCCTCAGCCTGCCTGGCCCTGCTGGGCTGGGATATTGTTCAGTGCCACAAAACAAATCCTGTCACCTCAGAATTCTGCAGTCTTGGGAGCTGATTTCCAATAAATGGCTTTTCCTGCCCTTGTCCCACTGGAATCCAGCTCTTTGTTCATTCCTCAAGGATGCTGAGCTGTCCCCTGTGCTGTGGCACTTTGGGACGGGATGGTAAGTGCACATGAGGAGGAAACCTTGGATTTATGGAGCTGCTTTAATCCAGAGCCCCATTCAGTAGGGGGAAATCCCTGACCAGCAAAGGCACCTGCTGGGCTTTCCCTTTGGATTCTGCCCTGGGACAATTCCTGGGCTTATTCCTGTTAAACAGCTCCAGAGTGCCCAGCCAAGGCACAGATTTTAAACAGGGGAGAAAACTCCCAAAGGAATTCAGGCTCCAAGTCTGATCTCCACTCCTCTTTCCCCCTCCAGTCCCATCCCAGCTGTCCCTCACCCAGGGGCAAAAGCCCTTCCTGCTTTTCTGATCCTTCTGGGAATTCCAAGGTGCCATTCAAATATTTATTACCAACTTTTCTCCCTGTCAGTCTGTACCAATGCGTTGCCTTCCCAGTCAGGATAAAGAGAGAATCCCTGTGCTAATCCCATCAGGTGGATGCTGGGACTGGCTGCCCTTCCCAGGGTTTCAGCCTCAAGCAGAGGCATTTATCTATTTATTTTTTATTTACGAAGTTAGCCAGACTCAAAGCCAGAGGATGGAAAAGCTGGCATGGGAATGAACTTCGCAAAGTGGGATGGGAAGAATTCTATTCCCTTTAAAAAGCAAAGCTCAGCTGTAAAAGTTTTGATAACTGGTAGGGCTGAAGTGGAAGAAATTTGCAAAATAACAAAAAAAATGCTAAAAAGCAGCTTTTTCCTGCAGTCTGTGCCCTCCTCAGGAATCCCAGAACCAAGGCAGATTTCCAAGCTGCCCACTATGAATTTAAGGGGATTTAAGTAATAACTTCAATATAAACCACTCAATAATTGTCCTCCCAGAGCTTTAGCTAATAAAGCAACTCAGGGCAGAATATGGAAAGTTCAAATCCTGGAATAAAATGCCCAGGTTGCATTTCATTTGCTTCCTTCTCTTTACCCCAAAAAGATGTTTTCCAGCCAAAACACACCACTTGTTCTTACTAATGAACTTCTGTGTATTTATCCAGATTTCTCCCTCTTGAACATCTCCTTCTACCTGTTATTTTATGCTGCTGAAATTCAAGCAGAAGAAAGGGGTTAGAATTAATTACAGCCTTTGGCTTGCAGGATTAGCCACAGATGTTGAATTATTATTATTATTGTACTGTATTTCAGGAATGACACAAGGAATGTGTGGAGACTGGTTGGTATCCGTGAGGAGAAACTGGAATGTTTAAATCCTGAAAGAACTTTAATTCTCCTTTTAATGGCAATCAATGGACCTGTTTAGAAAAAATTAAAAATTAAGGTGACAGTTATAAAACATTGGAGTGGAGGGCCAGGAGTTGGACTTGGATCATCTTTGTGGGTCCTTTCCATATTCTATGATTCTGTGATTCTGTGATCCTGTGATTCTGTGATTCCATGATTCTGTATTTCTGTGATTCCATGATTCCATTCAAAACCATCTTGCTCTCTGTGTGCAAATGATCTTCTCTAAAATCCAAACCCTTTGGTAGCACAACTTGGCATGAAGAGCAGGGAGGCTTCTCAAAATTAAGGATAGGTCTGTAATTAAATTACTCTTCTGCCCATTTTAATTATGACTGGATCTGACCATTCAGCACCTGGGCAGAATCCACAGCACAATTATTTTACTGGGGAATTAATGTTCAATTAGTTTTGCATTTAGCTCTGGGTGTGCTTTGCCATTGTTACAATGAGAAGGGATTAAAGAAAAGGGAAAAAACCTCCCCTGCAGCCAAGGCCAAGGGGAATAACATCAGAAGCCTGATCATTTGTCACCTATGGTCACTCGAAACCATTATTTCTTTTACACACTGTAATTTCAGATAGACTTGTGTAAACAGTGTAAAGATTTATTTTCTCAAAATATCAGAACCACTTAGCGTGAGTCACAAGCCAGATTTCAGGCAGATAATTTTCTTCTAATAGATTTTTGGGTTAACAAGATAAAAATTAACATGAAAATGATTATGTGCTGACTGAAGGAAACCTGGTTTTATTTTGTTCCCTATTTGTTTTACAAGGGAAGTCTTCAAGTATCTTGCAGGGGCAAAAATATTTAAAGTGTTTGCACATGTTTCCCATTTCCATTTTATAAGATTCATTCACAGTCAGCCAAACGTATCTTTCTCCCTCTCTCTTTCTCCTTTTTTTGCTTTTTCTTTTGATGCACTCCTTAATTAGTCTTAAAGGCTCCAAAGGTGCTTTTTTTTTCTGTCTGTCTCTTTATTCCAGACGTCGAGCAGCGCTCGCAGTGAAGTCATGGGGCTCTCCAGCCCGAGCTGGATGCTCCTCAAAGGCTTGGGGGGTGTCCTCTGATCCGTCTCTGCGCTCCGCAGAAAGGAGCAAAGTGCAGATCTGAGGCCTGGCTGTTGTCAGCAGCTGGAGTGGCTGCTCTTGGATGATGTGGATAATGTGGAGTTGGCTCCGGCTGCCAAATTCCAGCCCCTGGGAAGGATTTGCCACCGGGCTCCGTGTGCTCAGAGGGGCTCCACTTCGGGCACCCTGCAGCCCCTCCTGTCCCCAGAGAAGCCGTGGCACCATGGCAGGGACACCCTGGGCTCTCTGGGGCCTGGTTTTAAGATTATTTAGCCGCAGGATTTTGCAAGAGCTTTTTCCCTTTTAAAATCTGCTGCAAAACTGAGCAGACCTGAGGGAAGGCCTGAAACTCCCAAAACTGCCCAAGTCCTTGTGTCCCCACTGCTGGGCCTTCAGCCCCTTGGGCCAGGTTTTAAAATTATTTAGGCACAGGATTTTGCAGGAGTTGGGGATTGGTTTCCTTTTGTAAAATCTCATCCAAAATGCAGCAGGCCTGAGCCCTCTTGGAACTGTTTTGTGTCCCCACTGCTGTGCCATCAGCATTGCACCACATGGAATTTGTAACCACAATTACAAATACAATTTTTCAATTTAGCTGCAGACCTGAGTGAATGAAGGTCTGAGCCTCTCCAAACTGTCCCCAGGCCCTGTGTCCCCATTGCTGTGCCATCATCTCCTTGGGCCAGGCTTTAAAGTTATTTTGGCATGGATTTCTCAGGAGTTAGGGATTGTTTTTCCCTTTTAAGATCTGCTCCAAAATGCAGCAGACCTGAGCCCCCCCGGAACTGTTTTGTGTCCCCAGTGCTGTGCCATCAGCATTGCACCACATGGAATTTGTAACCACAATTACAAATACAATTTTACAATTTAGCACAGCTCAAGGTCCCTGTGATGATGAATGTGCTGCAGCAGGGCCCTCAGGGCAGAACTGAACGTTTTTTAAGGAGAATCTTATCACGGTGATTAAAGTTTCTTTTAATTTTCTATTTTGCAAAGTGACCCTTTTTTCCCATCCTCAGAGCTTCAGCACCACAGGGAATTCCCTCCTCCCATTTTAGCAGGAGAGAGAAAAGAAGGATTTGAAGAAGTTAAGGATTAAGCTGTTCCACTTTCTCCCCTTTTCTCAGCCTCAGAAATCCCTCACACAGTGATGAGTCATTTTTTATTCTGTTTAAGCCCATGTTAAATCAACATCATTTAAGGCTGGTGACTAAGTCTTGAGTGATGTTGATGTAAATGAAATAGGAATAACTGGGACTTCACCAGGACAGAGCAAATAGAGATTCTCTCCACAGGAAAAAAAAATTAAAAAGGAGAAAGATACTGAGTTAGTCCCAACTAGAGAAAGAAAAAAGACAGAGAAGAAAAGGAAGAAAATAAATAAAAGGCAGCTGTTTGCAGGAGATCTCTGATGGATTAAAACCGGGACTGGAAAGCTGCCCTTCTCCTGCTGCTGAAAATCAGCAGATCTCTCCTCAGAGTGGGCAGGATTTCAGCAATTTCTGTGCAGAGCAAGGACAGGAGCCCTTATCTGCCACAAGGCTCATCTGGCTCAAGTCTGAGCTCAGGATCTGCACAAAGTAATCCCACTGAAGTCCTGGTTTGGGTCAAGAAGGGAAGTTGGGCTCTGTGGCCCTCAAGGGTGGAATGCATTCAAGAGCAGACAAGGGACCATTTGCAATAAAGGTTGTGAAGGAGCTTGTGGGCATTTTGGGGGGTCCATGTGGCAAAACAGCCCAGCAAAGACCAGTAAAAGACCAGTAAAACCAGTTTTACAGTCAGGGCAGCCTGCCCAGCCCAGCAGCACCAGAGAACCCCATTTCTTGGCTGGCACTGCTCTTTTCTTGTCAGCTTTGGAGCCTGCCCCACCAACACCACAGCAACCTCCAGAGGCAACACCTGAATCCTGCTTCTCCTCCTTTCTTCTGCTGGAACGCTCTCAGCAGCGCTGCAGAGGCTTTGCTAAACATGTCAGATTAAAGGTCTAAGCAGACGAATAAATGCAGTCCATCTGAGGGCATGTTTCCTCTCACACCTTCAGGGGCTGTCAGCATCTTGAATGGGATTCAGAAACATGTCCTTGAAGCTGGCTGGAATGCAGCTTAATATATCAGGGGCAGCATTAGAGAGAGGAGAAAAAAGGATGGGGGAAGCTTTCATGGCAATGCACCCCCCTCCTTCCCTCTGCACTCCTGCATTGGCAGCACTGCAGGGATAAACAAGGACTGGGGAGGGGATGGGACCTGCAGCCATCTCTGCAGCTCAGTTTGCCATCTACTCCCAGGATCCTGGGGTTTTCACACTCTCTTCAAGGATTATTTTATTTTTTATTAAAACCCCAGTTCTTTCCAGCACTCCAAACTCGCAGGTTTCAGCGCTCTGCAGAGCTGGTTGTGTCAATATACCTGCTGAAAAGGAAGCTGAGGAGTTACAAAGAGATTTCTCAGCTCTTCACACTCCTATTTCTTTGCACAGCTCATCTCCCAGGAGTAATTCCTGTGTCCTGGGCCAAGTCCTGCCCTCAGCGCAGGGAGCAGCCCCAGAGCAGCTGAGCTGGGCCTTGCTCTTCCTGTATTTGTATTAAATTTGCAAGAAATGAAGTTTAGGGCAAAGCTGATGAGAGTCAGACCCTTCCTGTGCACAGTCCCTGAGGGAGGTGAGCTGAGCACAGCACAGCACAGCAGCACAGGCAGGGGTTTGGATGCTCTGCCAGGTAAAATATTCCATGGAATGGACAGCTCTGAGCCATTGAACGTCCCCCTGAATTCCACATTGTCATCCCTGGAGTGTCCAAGGCCACCTTGGAGACACCTGGAGGTTCCCCCCATCCCAAACCATTCTGGGATTCTGTGCAAAACCTCTGATTCTATAAAAGGAGAATCCCTCAAACACTGATCTAAACTTCCAAACAAATCACTGTGCTCCTGATTCCTGCTTTTTTTAGTTTTCTTTAAAATACCTATTTGTTTGTTTCACCTCAAGTCTTTAATTTTAGGACTGTAATTAATATCAAAACCTTTTCAATTTTAGAATGAACACCCCATAGTGACATTGTACCATCCATCTCTGGGATTCAGGTGGGAGATTCAGAGAAGCTGAATTAAATGAATTTTATGGGATGTCTGCATTTATCTCCTCTGTAGGAAGACAAATTCTTGTGTTACAGGGAAAGAAAAATCATTCAGGCTCCTGTGCATTGTAGGGGACCTAAAACATCGCCTTAAAATGTAGATTTTGACTTTCTGCCCAGCACTGCCTTGAAACTTTTGCCATTACAACCTAATTGCTGAATAAATGTTCCCTCAG
>NW_005054676.1:76933-85358 GCF_000277835.1 Geospiza fortis | reverse complement strand
GAAATCTGTTCCCTTTCCTATTTTATATGGAATTCTTTCAGTTGCAAACTACTGATCTTCCACCTTGGAACAGGCTTTGGAGCCAAGGGGGGGAAGGTAAAATGTGTTGGGTTTCCAAGAGTTGTTCACCTCTTCTTCCCAAGCAGATGATGGATTTCCATTCTCCATGGTTTCTGGATATTTTCCCATTGCTTTTCCCTGGATATTCCTGACGTGTCACAAATCAGCCCCTGGTTACTGACTTGGAAATGTTCTCCTTTGGGCCTGAACTGGGCAGACTGGGAAGCTGCTGGCTCAGATCCAGGAATTAATCCTGTAAGAAACGCTCAGGGCCCAGGGATTATTATTGATTTCATAAGATGCATGGAATTAATTAAGTTTTAATGCAGTCGTTCTGTTCTGTGACGTTGCAAGCTCCACACCTGGGCAGGGCTGGGAAAGGGGGGTGGTGCTGCCAGAATGGCCCAAAAATTGGCATTGGGCACTCAGGGCAGGAGCAGAGATTTGGGGCCTCCCTTTTGGGGTCGATATCATTGCTTAAACTCCTGAAGTTTGCTTTGAGGGGAGCATTCCTGTGTTTTTGTCTCCCTCCCTCATTCCACACCCAGTGTAGGTCCTCTCCTGATTCCTCCTGGAGGAGAGGATTCCCTGAGGATGTGAGCTACCAGCAGCACCCAGCACCACAGAAATCCTTCAAATAATGAATTAAACTCTGTTTTTTTCCAGCAGAGCCAGGAGGAGTCACTGACATCCCAGACAAACCTTCCCCCACCACAATCAAGAGACATGAAAACCAAAGGCAAGGTTTTCTTTGGAAAACAAGACTTAAAGAGGTTTTACTTGGATTTCTCGCTTTACCTGGATCTTGCAGAGCTCAGGGGAGCTGCGATTTGTAAGCCCCAAGTCAAAATTAACAATAACACTCAACTCTATTATATTTCACTGATGCTTATCTGTGGGAAATGCATGATACTCCCAACCTGCAAGATTTATTATTTGCTATATATTTGATCTCCTGGATAATTGTTTAATTAAAGTAATTAGTAGCTGCTTTCAAGGCCCAAAATCATTACTGAGCTGATTCCAGCACGCAGCTACTCCAACCACAACAGCTTCCCCTGCTCTGTGCCAGACCAGGATGTGGGAGCTCCTCTGGAATTACATCCTCCCTGCAAGACATCTCCCAGGACTGCATTTGGGGCATTATATTTCTGATATTATTTTATATTTCTATATAATATATATAGAAATATTTGTGTATATATAATATATATAATATTTCTATATTTCTATATATTATATTTATATTATGATTATATTTTTCTGATATTTCACTGCTTGTGACATCCAGCAATTGCCACCACAATTGTATATTGTCACCACAGTATATAATATTATATATTTTATATATAAAATATATGTTTTATATATAAAAATATATTACATTTCTACATATTATATTTATTATATGATTAAATTCATCTGTTTGTGGCATCCAACAATTATCACCTCAGTTTCACTATGACATCCAACAATTGCTGCCTCAATTAACAATTGTCACCACAATTAACTGACAAGGAGGTGCGAAATGGGTTTGTAAGTGGGAGATGTGAATATGTTGTTAATAAATTCTGGTTCTGATATTTTGGGATTTTTTTCCGAGGGGAATTCATCCTGGCTGTAGGAAATTCATCTGAATTATTCCTCAGCTATCCATCCGTGTGTTTATATCCGCAGAGTTAGGCCAGGACCAAGACATAACCCTTTGAAAGGACCTTCTGTGATGGAAATCCATGTCAAGGATCCCGTGGGGATTACAGGAAAACCTGTCAGGGAGAATGTAAATAAGCAGAGGGTCCATATCCACAGTCCTGAAGGGAGAGAAGGAAACTCAATTCCTTTATGGCCTCGCTCCTGAACCCTCCCACAGCACAGGAAGCAGTGGGCCATGTAAAACCCAAAAATAGCTCGGCAACTTCGTGTTCCCCCTCAGACAGAGAGCGAAAAAAAGAAATAAAAAATGTTCCCCGGGGAAAAACATGATCTTTTCCCCATGTTTGAGTTGTCAGTTTTGACAGGAATGCTACAAACTAATTAAATTTTTGTTAATTTATTTTGTCTGATGCAGCCTGTCACAGGAATGGCTGGGGAAGTCTGACTTCTCCAGGAAGTACCCGTGGGTTGGTGCAGGGAAAATGGACCTGCTTAAGTCAAATAAACACAAAAAGCATTTAAATTCATTTCTCCCTCCGTGCTCCAGCTCTGTTTGTCTGCTCCAAAGGCAATCCAAGCTTATTCCTTTAAATCTCCAGTCTGGTGGGATGGCTGGTCTCTTCTGGTTAGACGTGAAATGGGGAATGGGAGAAGGACAAAGTAAAATTCCGTCCTGGAGCTGCCCTGGAATTTGTGTTAAACCTGGACTTGCTGGACACTCTTAGTCTGGATTATTCCCAATGCAGGAACTATTCTGAGATCCAAGAATGTTCTCTTTTCAACCAGGAAACAAAATGGAGCCAGGCTGTCCAGAGTGTCCAAATGTCCAAGCCCAACTTGGAGCAACCTGGGATAGTGGAAGGTGTCCCTGCCCATGGCACTGGATGGGTTTTAAGGTCCCTTGCCACCCAAACATTCCATGTTTCCATGGCTTTTTCAGGGAGATCCATGTGGTCAAAGGCACTAAATTATGAAATGATGGATTTATGACCCCCTTGCCCGGGAAGGAGGGGAAATCCAGAGCTCAGCTCCCCAGCCACCCCGAGCAGCCTCTGCCTGCTCCAACACGATGCACGCTCATTTTGCATTCTCCTGGAACTCCGTAAGGGCACGGCCAGATCCAAAGAAAGCACGGTGCAGTCTGATTGTTCTCAGATAATCAGCTGAGGAAACAGGGAAAAGACAACACCTGGGGGTGTTTATTCTGGGCTTTTGAACCTGTCTCTGTCAGGGCTTTGCACAGTTGAAAACCCCTTTAACAACCACACCGGAGAGGCTGGGGGAGGTGATCAGATAAGGGAAGGAGATAAGCAATTAGCAGAGCCCTTCCAAGTGCCAGCTGAAAGGGGAAAGTGGAATGTCCACCCCACAGCCCAGCCGGCTGAAAGGAGAAAGTGGAGTGTCCATCCCACGGATGTTTCCAGCTCAGATCCGAGTGTTTACACAAACACCCAGCTCTCATTCCAGCAGGGATTGCTCTGCTCTTATCTTGTTTAATGGGTAATTTGTGCATTAAGGGATCGGCAGGTTTCAGTCAGAGCTCCCGTTCTTTTTGGTTTTTGGCAGGGAAATCCCACCCTACGTGACTGAAGGCACTGACAGTCCCAGGGTTTGCCAAATGGGAATGAGGAATGTACCCTGAGCACATCCTGCACCTCACATCCCCTCACATCTGCACCTGGGCTCCTCCAGGGGGGAAAAGGCCTTCAGCACCAGAAAGTCCAGCCATCCGCTGGGATGGAGCTCCTGGAAGGTGTCACTGCCCATGGCAGAACTTTGGAATTGGAATTTGGTCCCTTCCAACCCAACACATCTGAGATCCCAATGCCAACCCCAAACCAGCCCATGTGAGATCCCAATGCCAACCCCAAACCAGCCCAACACATTTGAAATCCCAATACCAACCCCAACCCAGCCCATCTGAGATCCCAATACCAACCCCAACCCAAACCATTTGAGATCCCAACCCCAACCCAACCCATCTGAGATCCCAATACCAACCCCAACCCAGCCCATCTGAGATCCCAATACCAACCCCAACCCAAACCATTTGAGATCCCAACCCCAACCCAACCCATCTGAGATCCCAACCCCAAACCAACCCAACCCATTTGAGATCCCAACACCAACCCCAAACCAGCCCAACCCATTTGAGATCCCAATACCAACCCCAAACCAGCCCAACCCATTTGAGATCCCAACACCAACCCCAACCCAACCCATTTGAGATCCCAATACCAAACCAGCCCTACCCATTTGATATCCCAAAACCAACCTGCATTTATCTGCACCTTTAACATCTCAATATCTATCAAAACCTAATCTATGTTTTCTCCCAGACCTCTCAATTTTATTTTTTTCATTTATTACATTTACTGAAAGTGTTTAAGAGAGAGACAAACCCAGAATTTCCTTTTGGTGGGGGTTGTGGGAACAGAAAGGAAACTCTGTTCCATTCTGAAGAGCTTAAAGGACAAGAGGATGAATCAAAGTGCCCTGATTTCAGTGGGACTCTGGATGGAGTTGTTTTCACCCCCTTGAAGTGTCCTTGGAATTCTCTTTGGAGACAATGGTGCTGCCATGGAGGAAGAAGGAGATTCCCACCTGTTTCTTCATCCAATATTTCCATCCTAATGACAATGGATAACAATATTTCCATCCCAAGGACAATGAATAACAAGGAAGGATCTTTGAAGCCCTAAATTCATGTTCAGTTGCTCTTCCAAACATCCTGCAATGGAAAATTCTGCTAGAAGATGTCTCCAACAAAGATTTAATCATATAATCTAATATATGAATATTAAATGTGCTCCAGGGAGCCAGGTATGCATTGCAAACATCTGTAATAAACATGTATAATCCAACAGGCTTCTGGAGCATTAAGAAATTACCAAAAATAGAAAGGAGAGGGTTTTTTAAAACAATTTCCTCCCAACTTGAAGCAGATGTCTTCCCATTACTGGTTCATTTGGAGATGATGTTGGGAGGGTTTTGATTCAGGAGGTTTTTGACAGAGAGGAGGCACACAGTCAAACAGGTAAAAATGACACAGAAGACCCTTTAAAGTCATTTTCCGTCATCTTTTGGCCTCTGATTTCTGCTTCAACCTTTTGTGTTTTCCAGCAGTGAAGCTCCAGACACCCATAGCAGTGCTCCCACTCCCAAAATGCTGATTTGGGTGGGTGGGTGATGGGTATGTGGAGGAGGCACTGGGCTGAGAGGCTCTTTACAGTAAAGGGTTACTCCAGCCTTCAGTGTTTCCACGTGGAAATCATGGGATGGTGGCTGCTCCTCCAGGGAGAAGGATCTCAAGGAGCCTGGGACACTCTGCATGTTTTATATTTCCCTGGAATTCTCTCTGCAGCCAGCCTATAAAACCCGGGCAAACAGTACAAAAATGGGTTGAAAACATTGAATTCAGCATTTAAAATACCAAGCTGAGTCTAAAAAGCCGAGCTGCTCCTTGAGCTCCCTCAGATGTGGTGGTGGTGCAGGACAAATGTGTCTTCTGCTGCTTGTGAAGCTGCACGAGCAACGAAGCCAGAGGGAGATGAAAATATCCTAAAACCTCTTTCCTTTGCATCTTTCTGCCAACTTCTGAGATGCTGACGAAAGATAACGTTGAAGTTTCAAAGCTGGGGAGAAAAAAAAAGCCCCCTGAAGATTTTTTGTGATGTCAGAGGAAGAAGGAAGCCAGCTTGAAATGAAGGGCTGCTCTCGGGCTCTAATCTTGTAGACACCTACTTAACTTTAAGCCAATTAAATCAATGGACTACTTAACCTTTGCCTACAGGAGAAAGGATTTGCCAGCACAGTTTATATTAGTGCCCCAAACCAAATAAGCAATGCTCCAAAAAGCACTCTTCTTTCAGCAAAACTCTATCTGCCCTCGGTGTCACGGGCATAAAGCTTCAGCCAGGGACTCAAAGGAAACCTTTCCTTTCAGTGACACCGCTGGAACTTGTTCCTCTCCCAGAAAAACAAGCCCCAAACAAAGCATTGCCAGGGTGGAGGCTGAGCTTTCCAGAGCCAGAGCTGGTGTTTGAGCCCAGTTTGCTCCTGGTTTCTGGAAATCCAGAATGAGCTGGGCGCCAGATTCCCTCAGGGTTTCCCGTGTGGAATATCTCCCAGGGGTACCCATCCTACAAAAGTCCAGGGTGAGCTCAGAGAGAGTGGCAGCCCTTTTGTGGCAGGGGGTTTTTTTTGGCATTTTGGTGCTGCCCTGGCACCCTGGGCTGTGGGAGGTGTGTGGTGGGGCTGGAGGGGTTTGCGAGAGAGAAAATGTTTGCGTGCAAAATGTAATGAAAGCCAGGGCTCCCCTGCGCAGCCCCCCTGGGCCAGCAACACGTTACATCATTTGTCACTGGACACGTTGGGAGTGTGTCACTGGAAAAACCTTTAAAAGCTGAGCTGGAAGTGCCGTGGAGACAACTGCGGGGGGAAAAAAGACAGCATCATTTATAAATGTTTTTGTGTCTACTATTTACATTTGGGGCATTTCGATGGAAAAAAAAAAAGGGAACAGAAAGGCTCCACTTAACATCTTCCCAGATGGTAACAACATCTGTCTAGATGGCGGCCCAAGGATCTGACATTTTATGGGTGAAGGGGAGGGGCATTTTGGGATTTCTTGTTTTATTTTGCTTTTTTTTTTCCCCCATCCAGATTAATTGTCCCGCACGTTGGTCCCATCACTCTTTGCTTTGGGCCATCTGGTCAGATGTCATTAACCCTGGAGACCAACAGCCCAAGAAAGTGGAACCATATGTTCTCAGCAAAGATAAACAGTAAATAGGGCCCCGTGCAACAGAATTGCAGGTTTGGGGCTTGTTGGGGGGTTTTTTTGCTGTTAAAATGAGCACAGAAACATTTTGGTGGCAAAGCACATGCACCAATACGTCCTGCTGTGCAAATCCCAGGATTTCGTGGCCCTGTGGCAGAGCTGCTCCTGTGCCTGGGGTCTGGATCCCATCTCTGCCCCATGCTCCAAGGAAGGGGTCATTGCCACCTTGGAATGACGCTGGATCCTGCAGGAAAATTCCCCATCTCTCACCACAGGGTCACTGAGCCACCACCCGCTGCAGTGGCCTCTCTCCACCTCTCCCTTGTGCAGCTTGATCTCTGCTAAATTCTAAATTCCAGCTAATTCTTCTAAATATCTTATTTCTTGCCCGTTTTGTGTTTAAAAAAAAAAAAAAAAAACGGGGTGGTTTTCCTCTGTGCCCGTTCTTTTGAGGGCTGTCATCGTTGTGAGCCAAAGGAGAGATATAATTCTTCTAAATATCTCATTTCCTGCCCGTTTCATGGGACAAAAACGGGGTGGTTTTCCTCTGGGCCCGTTCTTTTGGGGGCTGTCATCATTGTGAGCCAAATGAGAGAGATTTCCTTTGAGCTCAGGGATACTGTGGGAGCTCTTCCAGAGGAGAAGAATTCCCCAGGACACCCAGGGCAGGGAGTCAGTAGCTGTTCATCTGTCTCTCACCCAGCAAAGCCACCCTGACACCTCAGGGTATCCAAGGAGAAATGGGATAACACCCAGACCCTTGGCTGATGAGACGGGCTGGATGATTTCTTCCTTGCCAGGTGTTGTTTTTATTATTTCTCTTTTGTCAATTTTGTGCTGAAACCTCATTTCCAGACAAGGGCATTGTAACTTCAGCGCAGAAAGCCAGGGACAAACCAAGGGATTGTTGTAACAAAACATCCACTCGCTCGGATTATTTACCATGAAACACCACCAACAACAGCACCTGTGGAGAATTATGTGGTGATACAACACTGGAAAGAATTTGAGCTGAATCGCTGCCTTGCAGATTTGTGTGAGTGCTTCAAACCTCAGCTAAATTTATCAGCTGGAGGGAGAAGCTTTGTAGTCCCAAATATTCCACTCCTCGCCATGCAGGATCGGCTCGGTTTGGAGCAGCTCAAGAGGGAGGATGGGGTTGATCAGCTGCAAATCTCTACGAGCTCACCCACAACTTGTATTTCACTTGTGGATTTCTTCCCCAGGAGGAACCATCTGAGCACTCAGATTCACCGCATTTTTCTAGAACGGAGAAACAAAACCACAAAGATTTCATGGGCATTTCTCTAGAATTATCCTTTAAAAGACACAGACTTCTGATTTGTAAGCAAAACACTCCAGCAAAGAGCAAAGACCAGTTGTCCCCACTTTCCTTGCTCACAAAGCATTGTTGCATCTGAATAAGATATTTGCATCTAATTGTTAATAAATAACCGGCAGCTTGTAGAAGGCAAGCTGTGGGATTTGCCATGATTTTGCCACTTGAGTTATTCATCCCATGTCTCACTTGGCCAGCATTTATTGACATTGTAGGTTAATGCAGGCTGAGAGAATTAAAGCAGCCTGGCCTCCAGCGTATCAGCCAGAGATGCATCCTGTGTCATAAAACAGAATAAAGTGTCATGGTACAACATGGAAATAGCAAAAAAAATCAGAAAAAAAAGAAAAATTAAAAAAAAAAACCAACAAAACAAAACAAAAAAAAGAAACAAAATAAAAAAAAAACAACAACAAAAAAACCCAACAACAAACCAAGCCCTTGCTGCTTGGGTTTATCCTGAGCTGTCACATTCCTGAGCACGGGCAGGTCAGCACAGCCCAGCTCCCACTTTGTGTTTGTTTGTTGTCTTTGCCCAGAGCCCAGGGAACATCTCCAGAGGGTTTGCTTGGATGAGCAGCCTGGGAGGG
>NW_005054676.1:60373-76729 GCF_000277835.1 Geospiza fortis | reverse complement strand
CCCACTGCTCAGATTGTGGGGTTTTACCCACTCACCCATTGCTCAGATTGTGGGGTTTCACCACTCACCCACTGCTCAGATTGTGGGGTTTTACCCACTCACCCATTGCTCAGATTGTGGGGTTTCACCACTCACCCCACTGCTCAGATTGTGGGGTTTTACTCACTCACCCCAGTGCCTAGCCTGTGGGGTTTCACCACTCACCCCATCCCAGGGCAGCCTTTCCTGGTTTTCCTGTGGCATGTGACGGCTCTGCTGCTCCTCTGGCTCAGTGCAAGACCAGCCAAAACAGATGTCCTGTGGAAAATTCAGGGTGCAAGAGACAATTCTGATCTCAGGCAGGGTGAGAAGTGCCTTGTCCTGCCCTTGAAAGGCAGTGAGGGTCCTGTGGTCACTCCTGTGCTGGGGCAGCCACTGCTCTGTGGATGCAGAGCTGGCTGGGATCCCCCCTCCAGCTGCCCTGCTTTCCAACCCACATTTATTCCTTTCCTTTGGATGTTTTATGCTGCAGAGACACTCTCACTGTGCACATCATTAACCCCAATACTTTCCCCGCCTTTGCTGCCATGCCCAGCTCGGCCAAGGCCGTGTTCTGTCACATTTGGGAATCGGCAAGAATCTGGATTCGTCAGATTTCTCTGGGCATTCTGGGATATCCTCTCTGGACATTCTGGAATATCCCCTTAGCTGGGCTGCTCCTTCTGCAGCCACCCTGGCCAATTTGATCATATTTAACGTGCATTCTTCACACATGATCCTGTTACCATTCCAACGCTCCTGCTTTTGCTTATTCAGGCTGACCTTCGGCATCTCCTGCCATCCTCTGCCATGGTCAAGACCTCCCAGCTTGTTGCCTGGTGGCCCCCAAAGGAAGGTGTGAAGATTAACAGCCCAGAGGATGTATTTAATGAATGGCAACAAGGGATTAGTGACACAGTGTCACCTTTCATGGCCTCTTTAAGCAGGCGAGCTGACACCCGTTTATTTTTGTTTGCACTGTTGAGTAAACTCTGGAAACAGACTGGATTTACAGTCCCTGCTCCCCCAGTGCCTCCTCCTGTCCACCAGCCTTGCCTTGGGAAAACCAGGAATCTCCTCCTGTCCACCAGCCTTGCCTTGGGAGGAGGATAAAACCAGGAATCTCCTCCTGTCCACCAGCCTTGCCTTGGGAAAACCAGGAATCTCCTCCTGTCCACAATCTCCTCCTGTCCACCAGCCTTGCCTTGGTGAGGGGAGGATAAAACCAGGAATCTCTCCCCCAATTTTCACCCAAAAAACCACCAACAACTACACCCATCGTCGACCGGGCCGGGCCTAGCCTACAACATTTGCAGCACCAAAAAAACGAATAAAAAACTAAATAAACTCGACTACAACCCAAGGAGGGAGGTTTTCTCAGTTTATCATCTCTTTCAAAACAGCAAAAAATTTTATTGTTTAATATTATTTAGGTTTTAGTGTTTAATAAACAGTTTTTTTCCACTTTTCTCCAAAAAAAACAGTCTCTCCCAAACCAATTAAAAAAAAAAAAACAATTAAATCTGTTTTCCTACAAAAACCCCTTTAAAAACCCTCTCCCCAAATTTACTCTAAACCAAAACAAATACAGGAAGCCTGACGATGTCATGGCCTCCTCCTTGCTGCTGAAGGTGCAGGGGAGAGGGGAGAGAAGCTCCAGGGCTGTGGAAGCTCCAAGGCTGTGGAAGCTCCAGGGCTGTGGAAGCTCCAGGGCTGTGGAAGCTCCAGGGCTGTGGAAGTTTTCACTGACTTTCCAGCTCTGTGTCCATCACAAATCAGCTCCACACTTCCCAGTCCTCCACCTGCCCAAGGTTTCCTGTGCCTGGGCAGGGCTGAGCTGTCAGGGGGCTCAGGGCTCCTCCTGTCCTCCTGCAGCACCTCATGGCTTCCCAAAGCCTCTGCAGAGGAGGATTTTGGCAGAGACGTTCCCAGAAATGCAGGAGGGGTTCCAAGGACAGAGGTGTCCCAGCAGTGACAGGGATGTGGGGTTTGTCCTCGCTCCACTGGTGACACCCAGAGCCAGCCAGCCCCAGCCAGCAGCAGATCCTGGTGAAGCCTCCAGGGACCAGCCTGGTGCCCTGGCCCAGTTTGGGGCATTTCCACCACACCCAGCAGCTTTGCTGGGATCTGGAATGTGCTGAGAGCTCTGTGCTGTGCTCAGTGTCACTGGATGGGGACAGGAGGTCCCCAGACATGGCACTGGGTAAGGCTATCCCACAGCTGGCCTTGCGCTTCATTCTGAGCCACTTCTGCCATCTCTCCTTTCAAATTATTGTTATTATTTCTAATTATTCAAATATTTATTCAATTTATATACAGACACGAACAGGACAGGACAGGGGCTGCTAGGAATGTGAATTGAGCTGTTTATTCTCAACATCAGTCTAATAAACAAACCTAAAACCCTTTAACTTTATAGATTCCCACAAATTTACTCAAATTGTTCAATTTCTTCAAATTATTCAAATAATTATTCAAATTATTCTTCACGCTGTGGGAATTCTGCTGCTCACAAAATTGATCCTTGGTGGCTGCCTTCAGTTCTGCTCTTCTCCATTCCATTCTCAATCCTCTCCCCCTTTGCAGATCTCTTGATGAAATCCGCAGAGCAAATTTATCAGTGACACCTTAAATTCCATCTCAGGGCAGCTGCAGGGAAAAAAAAAAAAATAAAAAAAAAAACCCACTGAAAGCACAAATGGGTCAGTGGGGCAGGAAGCCCAGGGATGGCAGGGTGGGAAAAACCTTCCTTGGGAATGAGAAGTGAAATCTGGAAGGGGTGGTTTGGACTCCCTGTACAGGGGTAATCTCTGCTGCTGACAATAAATTAATACATTTTGTAGTGCTGAGGAAAATTAAGTTTATCTTTCCCAAGAAGCTTTCGTGGCAAATGTTGCAATTGTATCTGAAATGCCAGGCAGGAATTACTGACCCCAAACAAAGGCCAATCCAGGGGCTTTGATTTCTCTCCAGTTCAGGGAGTCTCCTGTGATTGTATCTTCACTGGGTCAAGGACAGAGGCTGATGTTTCCTTTGCAGACACAAGAAAATAAAAAAAGAAAATCTAAAATCAGCTCAAAATCCTGAGCAGGAGTTTCAGAGAAACGCCGCTCTGGTTTAGCTTTGATGCATTTGCAAATGTATTTAAATTGTGCACCGGATCTTGGCTGATTATTGAGAAAGGAGTTTGTGTCAAGGAAGAGTTTGTGGCGCAGTGGAGAGCTGAGAGAGGAGCAGACAAAGCAGAAAAATGCCTTTTAGAGATGTTGATCTATTTGTAGGAGATGTTTATCTATTTGTAGGTGATATTTATCTATTTGTATGAGATGTTGATCTGTTCATATGAGGTATTTATCTATTTGTATGCATTTCATGCAAAATGCACCACAGATGGAGCCATTAAAATCCCAATTTCGGAAATTTGGTCATTTGGCAATCCCTGGCAGAGGAAGCTGTGAGTGAGTCAGGGCTGAGCTGTGTCAGTCTGGACCCACAGGCAGCGAGGGGATCCCTCTGGGGTCCCCATCGGGAGCAGGGTGGGAGCTGCAGGAGGGAAATTGGGAGATTCCCATCAGGGCAGGAGAGCTGGGGGAAGCTGCCCCAGGCCTTTGGCTCAGGGTGCTGCAATCTGCTCCATTGTCTCACAAATTAATTTCCCCTTCACTTCGTGGCTTTGTATCTTTTTTGGTTTGTTTGGTTTTTTGGGGGATTTTTTTTTTTTTTCATTTTCGACTCACGCTCGCTATTATTTTTAAGGCAATTAAAACCTAGAAACGAGACCCAAGGAAACACCCACTGCATTCCTGGGATGATCCGTCTGTGCTCCCTGCATTCCACCCCGGCTCAGAGGTGGGAGGCAGCCGGGTGCCAACAGCACCGCGCCGCATTCCCACCGGGAAAAATCCACGGGCAAAGCAGGATGCTCCAACCCCGGCACTTCCAATGAACACAAGGGCTGGAAAGAAATCCCTCAGGGCCTTTTTCCAAGAGTGCACAAAATGCCTTCCACTCACCGGGACAAACCTATCTGGGGGAAAAAAAAAAAGCGCCAATTAACATTGCAGAGCCTCCGCACCCAGATTCCTGCCGGTTGGCATTTCTGCCCTTGGATGCTGCCTGTCTTTGCCGCTGGATTCCTGAGGCTTAACACCTTAATTCCTGAAATGAGCCCCAGTCCCAATTCCCGATTTTAGGAAAACAACATTGCTGCCATTGAATGAAAACATTTGTACACAGTCCATAAACCATCTTCCTGAGGGGAGGGGGCTGGCCGGGGAAGCTGGGAGTGCATAGAAGTGCATTGTCCATGGAGCCTGCAGCTCCATATTCACCCAGCTGCTGCTCAAATATTCCAGAATCCTCTGCTGGACACGGCCGTGGCCATGCACAAATCCCAACAAACACAGCGCCCTTGTGGAAGTGGATGGGCTTTAAGGTCCCATCCAACCAATCCAGCCCAACCCAATCCAAACCAATCCAAAACAAACCAATCCAACCCAATCCAATCCAATCCAATCCATTCCAAACCAATCCATTCCAACCCAACCCAATCCAATCCAATCCAATCCATTCCAAACCAATCCATTCCAACCCAACCCAATCCAATCCAATCCAATCCATTCCAAACCAATCCATTCCAAACCATTCCAATCCAATCCAATCCAATCCAACCCAACCTAATCCAATATCATCCAATCCAATCCAATCCACAGCATGGAGAAGTTTCTGGATCAGGCCTTGCGTTTGTGGCCATCGGTGACAGGCCCAGAGTGAAATTCCAGCGCTGCTCCTCCCTCGGGGTCACCAGGCGGGGTGGGACAGCTGTCCTGGTGTGCTGAGACACCTCCTGGGGTCTCCCACGGCACACTCCTTTGGGGAGGTCAGGAGGAGTACTGTTGGCACAAATCAGGATCACGGAATCATGGAATCATGGTTTGGATTGGATTGCAGTGGATTGGATTGGATTGGATTGGTTTGGATTGGATTGGTTTGGAGTGGATTGGTTTGGAGTGGATTGGTTTGGAGTGGATTGGTTTGGAGTGGATTGGTTTGGAGTGGATTGGTTTGGAGTGGATTGGTTTGGAGTGGATTGGTTTGGAGTGGATTGGTTTGGAGTGGATTGGTTTGGAGTGGATTGGTTTGGAGTGGATTGGTTTGGAGTGGATTGGTTTGGAGTGGATTGGTTTGGAGTGGATTGGTTTGGAGTGGATTGGTTTGGAGTGGATTGGTTTGGAGTGGATTGGTTTGGAGTGGATTGGTTTGGAGTGGATTGGTTTGGAGTGGATTGGTTTGGAGTGGATTGGATTGGAATGGATTGGTTTGGATTCATTTGGATTAGATTGGTTTGGTTCAGATTGGATTGGATTGGTTTAGAATGGATTGGATTGGATGGGACCTCAAAGCCCATCCAGTTCCACAGGGACACTTCCCACCCCCCCAGTCTGCTCCAGCCTGGCCTTGGACACTTCCAGGGATCCAGGGACAGCCACAGCTTCTCTGGGAATTCCATCCCAGCCCCTCCCCACCCTCAGAGGGAACCATTCCTTCCCAGTACCCAACCTAAACCCACCCTCTTTTAGTTTAGAGCCCTTCTCCTTAAAATCCTCTGGGAAGCTCCAACCCTGGCTGCCCTTCCTGCAGGATTTGCTCCATTTTTGGAAGATTTGCTCAAGCAGAAGCTCCTGGCTGGAATCCTTAGGCCTGTGTTCCACAGGAGCCTGGCCTTAGAGGGTCGGGATGGCTTCTCCTGGCTTTCCTGTGTCCCAGGGAAACGCAGGTGGGAAGTAGGAGTGATAATGTTCCTATTCCAGCTCCGTGTTGAGCTCTGCTTCCACGCTGGAGCTGAGCATGTCACACCTTGTTTCTCCAGCCAGGAAGCTCCATAATCCACTCCCCATCCTGCCAGGAATCTCATCCCATTGTTCTGGGACCTCTGTCCCCGTGGGTTCTGTAAGAGCCTGACAAAAATCGAGCAGAGCAGACCAAGAGATCTCCAGCAGGTTCTAAAATTTGGATATTTCCCCTAGCACACATCGCCTGTCAAATCACAGGACCCAGTCAATACAGTGGAATTACAGTACTGGGGGGAAAAATTTGAAAAAAAAAAGAGGAGAGAGAGGGAAAAATTTGATTCCGAATTGGAGGGATTAATGGTCAAAAGAATGTTCTTCTGGGAGTAATCTAAGTGTTATATTTACATTTGGCTTGGAATTATTTGCAGTGAGGAATTTCAAATGCAAATATTTTAAAAGCATAACATGTAGAGAGAGACACTGTGGGCACTTCTGTTTTCTCTGAAAAAAAAAATTTTAAAAAAAAGAAAAAATGGTTTTCTTGACTATTTTTTATTGGAATCTTAATGAGACCATAATTGCAGCAGGAAAAAAAAAAAAGGAAAAAAATGTAGCTGTTAAAGGTTTGCTGTGAGTGTATGCACAGGCCTTGGACTGCAAAGAGAAAAAAAACTCCATATTTTTTAAAACTATTTATTTTCCAAAGTGGTGCATGGGAGGGGAAAAAAATGACTGAGCTAAGTAAGTCTTGTCCATTTATGTGCTTAGTCTGTATTTTCTTTTTCTAAAAAAATATCTAGGAATAAATGTTGAGAGTGGGCCCGTTGTGTTTGCCTTGGCTCCCGCCTTTATCTTGTTTTATTGTGCGACCCTTCCAAGGGGGGGCTGGAGGAACTGCAGAGTTTTCTGGATTTCTTCTGCATCCACAGGAAAGGGAGCAAGGGGAGCCTTCAGTAATTCCCTGTGTTCCATGGAATTATGGGATGGGATGGGTGGGAAGGGACCTTAAAGCTCCTTTCATTCCACACCTTCCACTTGGGATCCAAGCCCCATCCAAGTGCCGTGGACACTTCCAGGGATGGGCATTCCACAGATTCTCTGGGAATCTGTGCCAGGGAAGAGTTCATTCCCAAAATCTGCTCCAAGAAGGCCCCAGCCGAGCCCAGCAGCCGGAATCAGCAGCAGGATCACCACAGGCACAAAGGTTCCATTTCATGTGGATCCTTTTGAGGTCCTCTCCACTCTCCCCCTGAGCTTCCCTCTCCTTCTCTAAATCAGGGTTTGATGCCTGCACTTCTTGCATGGGACATTTCAAGATCTCTTTTTAAGTCTCTTTTCATTTTGCCTCTTTTCATTCACTTTAATTAATCCTTCATTCATTTTCTTTGCCCTTAATTTTGCTCACGTTTTTCTCACGTCTTTCTTTCACCTCTGTTTCTCTTGCTCCCCCGTCACGGACGGAGCAAACTTGTTAAAATAAAGTGTCTTTTCTTTTCCCCAAGGAAGAAAGTGTCCATTTCATAGCCCACGTGCCCTTCAGAGCTGGTGGAGAGGCAGAGCATGACAGGCACATTCCGTGATTCAAACCTTCTGGGTACTGGCAGGAGAATAAATCTTATGTCTGACATAAGAGGACATCAGGAAAACCAACCTGAAGCTTTTGGAAAGCATCCACGGAGCTGCCAGTCAGGAGGAGATAAACTTTACATGAAATAGGACCTTCTGAAGTCGTGAGCTCCCCACTCACTCCTGCCAGAACTGCTGGAGGAGAGCAACGAGAGGCGGCCAAAGAGAACAGAAAACAAACGTGAATGGCAACGTGTCCCCGAAGGAAGTGCCCAGTACAAACGTGGGAATGCTCGGGAAAACAGCTCTCCAAAGGCTCAGCTGATCCACAGGAGAACTGGGCTGCCTGGAGAACCCAAACCCAGGGTTAGAGGGTGTGCAGGCAGAGGGGTGCAGCTCTGAGGGGAACACCTTGTCCAAAATCTGATTTACCACCTCTGGGAAGATCTGCCGGTTAAGGACCCTCCATGGCCAAACCCTGAGGGTCACATCCAGCCAAGACCCAACTCCTGCTGGCGCCACTGGCACAACATTTCACCCACGTTTGGAAGGGATTTGGAATTTTCCAGTTCTGGAAGCTGCTGCAAAATTGCAGAACATCCTGCGAGTGAAGAGGCTGAGCAAACCCCTGCCCCGGGCCCTCAAATGAGGGATTCACTGCCACAAATACCTGTGATTTCCTCTCAATCCCTTTGGCTGCGATCTCCCCATCCAATTGCTGCCCTAATTGGTGAAGAGGCTCCAGGAAATGGCAAAGCCACATCCTGGAGCTGCCCTGGTGAGTGGTGTCACCGGGGGAAGTCCCAAAATCAGCATTAATGCAACCCAGGTGTTCCAGAGGCGCCTGAGCTCACACAGGTCCTGGCAAGACAATTCCTGGCAGTGCAATCCTCAATTATCTCCAAAATCCAGCTGCAGCAGAGCTGGAAATCCTCTCCAGCACAACAAATGCCCTTCCCTCAGGTTTGCCCGCTCCCTCGAGGCTCCCAAGGACCTTCGGAGCGTCGCTTGCTCCAATTCACATTTCTCACTTGAATTACACAAGGAGCAGGGATAAATCATGTCAAATCCAATGTGGAGCCATGGTAAGGATGGGAATTTGTTGAAGATTCAGCATTTCTGACCTACTGACTCGCTGCTGGGTTGGATTTTCCCTCTTCTTTCTCATCTCCTTTTGCCTGCCCTGCTCTTCTCACAGCATTTGCAAATAAAAAATACAACACCAAGAGAGCTGTGCTGGGGACAGCTGTGGGCACACCTGTGCCCCGTGAACTTTTATCCTCCCTGCTCCCTTTCAACAGGTGTTTTATGCCTTGTTTTCAACAGATCCTGCCCTGAATTTGTTATTGCCCCGAGTAATTTCATTTTTAAGGGCTGCCTGACAGGACAGGCTTTTCTTCTGATAGAAGCACTCAGGAAAGCTCCTTGTGAAGGGGGAAAAAGAGAAGAATGACAGCAGAGGCTGTTCCAGGGTGTCTCCAGTGTTCCTGTGTCTGTTCATGCAGGGAAATAGCTCAGGAGCTCCTGGAGGTGATGCTCAGCACCATTCCCTGGGTTGCCAGTGTTGGGAAGGTCCATTCTGACTTGTCCCTGTAATTCCAAATGTTCACCCAAAACCAAACAGCACCAGCAGGAAATTTAAATGAAAATTTAATTTTAATTTAAAGGAAATTTAAAGGAAATCAGCTTTAATGATGGATCATGTTTTAGCACAAGGTAAAATTTCCAGGAAAACTCTGGGACCGGTGCCATTCCCAACCCCAATCCCTCTCCCAGAAATGAGCAGGGACGCACAAATATTCCTTTCCTGTCTCTGAGCCTTTCCATGTCATTCCATTTGCTGCATCTCTTCACACTAAAAACTGATTTCTGCCTGTGAGGACAGCCCGATGATCCCAAGTGGAAAGAGGATGATGAGGGATTGTTTGATTGATCCCCAGGAATTTGAGGAAGAGGAGGGACAAGGGCCCTGCTTTGCTCTGCTCAGGCTGGGTTTGCTCTGTGATCCTCCAAAATATCTCCCCAAGCCACAGTATCTTTCTAATAATTCCATTTATTGCCCTGTTTGTTTTCATTTATGGTTTAACACACCAGCTGGCAATTAGGCCCTAATTTTGCTGTTATGCAAAGTAGCTGTGTTTATTTTTATAACACGGGCTGCAGCGCAAACTGGATTTGTTTTTAATTGTGAAAGCAGCCGTGGCAACACCCCCGAATGATGATCCAAGTGTCACAGCTGGGAGTGGCTGGGAATGGCTGGGAATGCTGCTCAGCTTGGCCAAGGAAGGTGCAAAAAAGCTGGAGAGGTTTCAGCCCTCAAATTCCCACTCCACATCCAGAATGCTCAGGATTCCCCCTGGATCCAGCTGGGATTCCACTTTTCCACTTTCCTCCAGCCCTGATTTGCAACTCTGGCCTCTGGGACAGAGACAGGACTCCAGGGAATGGCTGTGCCAGGGGGCTGGGATGGATTTTGGGAAAGGTTCTTCCCCCACTGGGTGCTGAGACTGCCCAGGGTACCCAGGGAATGGGCACATTCCCAAGGCTGCCAGAGCTCCAGAAGGGTTTGTACAGCCCAGGGTGGGATTTTGGGGTGTCTGAGCAGGAATTGGGCTGGGTGACCCCTGTGGGTCCCTTTCCCACTAAGGATATTCTGTGATTCCAGTCCCTCTCCCTGATATCTCTCATTTTGCTCATTTTTCCCCACATTCGAATGATTCCAAGGGGAATGTCTGCCCTTATTTCCAGGAACCAAGGGTGCCAATTCCCTCAGGAGGTGCCTGGTGCTATCCCAGCTCTGGCCAGAAGCCCCCTCAGCCCTGACACGTGTGGGGACACAGCCTGGGCTCTGTGGCCACCAGGGTTTTGGAGAGGGTGTGCCCCACGATGGCTCCAAAGGTTCCAATCTGCACCGGCTGAGCCTGCAAAACAAGAATTGTCATCAATCACGGGACTGAGGGGGCTGCAGAGAGCGGAACCACAACTGCCTCTCTTCCCAGAGCTGTCCTCACCCGCTGGGCTTGTCCCCAGAACCAGGGCTTATCTCCCCAGGCTGGGCCTAAAGGGACGTGAGTTCAGCTTTTGGCACATCCAGGGCCCTCCTGAGGGAGCTCAGAGCGTTTCCTGTGCCTGGAATCTGCTCCTGCACGGCCTCTCCTTCCCTGCCCTTCCCATCTGCTGGAATTATCCTCTCCTTGGCAAAACACCCTGTGCTGCCAGAGCCTGCTCTTAGGGGGAACTTGGTGCTGCAGCTACCTGGGAGTTCAGGCAGTGAGAGTTTAGGTGGTGGGATTTTAGGCAGTGGGATTTTAGGCAGTGAGAATTTAGGCAGTAGGATTTTAAGCAGTAAGATTCTAAGCAGTGAGATTTTAAGGAGTGAGATTTTAGGCTTTGGGATTTTAGGCAGTGGGAATTTAGGCAGTGGATTTAGGCAGTGAGAGTTTAGATAGTGAGAATTTAGGCAGTGAGAGTTTAGGCAGCGGATTTTAGGCAGCAGATTTTAGGCAGTGGATTTTAGTCAGTGAGATTTTTAGGCAGTGGGATTTTAGGCAATGGGATTTTAGGCAGTGAGAATTTAGGAAGTAGGATTTTAGGAAGTAGGATTTTAGGCAGTAATATTTTATGCAGTGAGAATTTAGGCAGTGAGATTTTAGGCAGTGGATTTTAGGCCATGAGATTTTAGGCAGTGGGATTTTAGGCAGTGGGATTTTAGGCAGTGGGATTTTAGGCAGTGGGATTTTAGGCAGTGGGATTTTAGGCAGTGGGATTTTAGGCAGTGGGATTTTAGGCAGTGGGATTTTAGGCAGTGAGATGTTAGATAGTGAGAGTTTAGGCAGTGGGATTTTAGGCAGTGGGATTTTAGGCAGTGGGACCTTAGGCAGAGAGATTTTAGGCAGTGGGATTTTAGGCAGTGGGACTTTTGGCAGTGAGAATTTAGGAAGTTGGACTTTAGGAAGTGAGATTTTAGGCAGAGGATTTTAGGCAGTGGGATTTTAAGCAATGATATTTTAGGCAGTGGGATTTTAGGCAGATTTTTTTCCCCAATCTCCAGGCTGGTTATTTTTATCTCATTCATTGGGAAAATGATACACCAAGGTTGTTGTTCCCTCCGTGTGAGCAGCGATGGAAACTCAGGGTCCTGCCTCCCCCCCACTGCTCTATCTGGGAACAAAAACCAGCAGGGCAAGGAAAAGGAGCTTCTGGGAGCACAGAATCGAACAAAAATAACCAATATATGAAAAAAAATAGGTAATTTTATTTTCTGAAAAAAATAATAATTTGGATTTCTAGAAAAAAAAAATTAGATTTCCAAAAAAAAAAAAGAAAAGGTTTTCCAGAAAAGAAATGCAAGCCTTTGGTGCTGTTTGCTTGTCCTGGTGCTTTATTTGAAGGAGTCTCAATCCCTGCTGGCCCTGCCTGGAGCCCTGTGTGAACGAACACACACGCACACAAAAATGCAGACAGCAAGAAGAAGTCATTCCACAGTCTAGCCTTGTTAAAGAATACAGCCACTTTCCAGCAGCAAAGCTTCCCCCCTCAGCCTCTCCAGCCAGAGGAATTTCTTTCACCTCCTCAGAAGCTGCTTATTAAAGCTGGGCTGGTGCTGGTTCCCAGGTATTAGAACAGCAGCAAGGCTTAACTAATCTCTGCTTTTACTGCTGTAATTAAACCGTGCACTTGCCAGTAAAAAGGTAACACTTTAAATTAAGGCCCCGTTTCTAAATGCTGTATTAATATTTATGAAATGATTACTGCGTGCAGCCACATTCTTGCAGGACTTATTAGAAGGTGGGTTATAAAACTCGATTGTAATAAACCCTTAATGGCTCTGCTCTGGTGAGCTGCAGGCTTTGCAGTCCTACCTGCAGGGGTGTCTTCTCAAACTGAGAGGAAAATGCTCTTCCCTGCCCTAAACCCCCCAAAAGGTTTGTGTCTCTGTGGTTGTTGGTCCTTCTGGTCAGTCATCTACGAGGTGAGGTGGGATTTCATCACTGGGGGGTTTTTCCTGCTCTCCAGGTGCTGTGGAAAGGTTTGGGATCTCCTCTGAAACCTCCTAAATCCTCTCTGCCACCCCCCACGCACACACCTGGGCTAGCACAGGGCTCTGAGTGCAGAGCTTGGTGTTTGGTAATTAAATCTTTGATGTTTTGGCAATTCAGTCCTGCCCTCAGCTCCTTCCCTGTGATGCCTTGAGAAGGCTGAGCTGGAGCAGAGGCTGGGCAGAGTTCCAGAATAAAGCAGGGATTTATTCAAAGCATCTCCTCCATGGATCCACCTTGGGCAGCACAAGAGCCCAGCCAGGGCTGCACCCAAGATGAACCAAAATGGCCCCAAAATGCACGGCCGGGCACGGGGTCTCTCCCTGGGATCAGTTCTGCTCCATTTGCATCTTGCAGTTCATTGTCCCATTCCAGCTTTAGCCCCTGCAGTCCCACCCTGCTTGTTTTTCTCTCTGCAGCCCACGGTGTTTGTGCTCCTGGGCTGAGATTTGGATCATTTGTCCTTGGTGCCCAGCTGGAGCAGGAATTGTTTTGTCTCCCTGCTCTGTGCACAGAGCTCAGCATCCCCTGATGTGAACCCAGAGCCACACACTGGAGCAGCACAGAACCTGAAATACAGAAAAGATAAACCTGAGGCATCACTGATGTCACTCTATCCCTCTGCCAGGGCTTTTGGGCATCAGTTTGGAAACTCCACATGATCTGGCGCTTCACTGGGTTTGGAGGTCAGTGCCCAAAAAATCAGATTCTCATCCCCACAATCATGAATTGGGTCCAGAGGAGAGCAATGGATGTTCAGTGAGCAACAGGAAATTACTTCAACAGATGATTTTCTTCATCAAGGAACATCTCACAGTGCCAAGCTCTCATTTTTAGGCTTTTTTTTTCCGTTCTGTGGACACCCAACCCTTCAGCTCTTTCACCCTGAGCTGTCATTTTCAACTTGCAATGTTTTGGAATAAATAATCTTTGACTATTCCATCCCAAAGCATTTTGCAAGGGGCTGTACCCAAGGTGAGCATTTGCAGCAAAACTTTTGGGGGGTTTTAGCTCTTTTTTTATTTCTTTTCTCTAGCTTGAGCATGGCATTGCCACCTCCTGCCTTCCCCTGCGCTCCTGGAAGGGCACACGTGAGGTCCAAAACGTGCAAAACCTGAATGTCTATAAAATATTCTGCACCATGAATAGCTCAGTGTAAGGCAGTGGCACTTCTCCTGCAGGAAAATATCCCCATGCAGAAGTGTTTGACAGTTTAAGCATCGGTGATTAACCTCTTCTAATTAAAGCTAGGGGAAAAAAAAACCAAAAAAACCCTCAAAAAAAACCCCAAAAATCAGCACAGCTTGCAGAGAGCAGAAAAACTGGGATAAATTCATGGAGAAAAAAGGCATTTCCATGAAAACAAAAGGCAACCTCCACCCCAAGCGTGGGACATCCTGAAGGGCCAAAATGCAGAGAGGTTGTGCTCACAGTGACCTCACCTAAAGCTGCTCCAGTCACGTAGCAACGTTTGTTATGGCCAACAACAGAACCCAAAATGACACAATAAAAAAAGAATTATCTGCGATTAGAACGAAACTCCTGAAATGTCTCCAGCTGGAGCCAAAATTTGGGAGGGAGAGGGGAGAGAGGAGTTTATTATTTCAGTAGCAGCGGCGCAAATCCCCTCTGGGTGCTCCGCAAACCACCCTGTGCTCTTTGAACCCAGCCCCCTCATTGACATGGTAATGGGCTTTGTTGAATTCAAAGACGATTACATCAGAAATGTGTGGCCTCTTGTGGCTTTTCCAAGGCTTATAAAGCACACGAATTATATGAAAATATTGGGTTGAAAAATTAGTAAGCCATAGGAGTTTGTGTTGTTTTAGCCACGCTTTACTGCAGGGAAGGAAAACTCTGGCTCCTCCAGACCTTTGCCCAGGCTTTCAAAGCTACTTTCTTTATTATTTTTCTTTTCTGGTGGGCTCACTTCAGATATAGAGCCTGAATTTTTAAAGGACTTTCGTACTGGAGCCACCTTCTCAACAAGAAATGTGTGAAGAGCAGATCCACTTCTCTGAGCTGCTCCAGTTGTGTTTTAACGAGGGAAAGTTTCAACCAGAAAGTTCTGCCCCACAATTTTGGTGATGTGAACCATCCAGAGACGTCACTGTCCTTATGGATTCCTGCAAACACAATTGGAAAACGTGGCTGGGAATGAGTTTGTAAATTCTCTTTTATGTCAGGTTCATAGATTTGATAACACCACCTCAAGTGCAACAGGTAACCGAAAAGTGCAAGTTCTTCCAGCACCTACAAATCAAAATTAAATCAAAACTAAATCCCAGCTCACCCCCAGTTATTACTTTCTTTATTATTTTTCTTTTCTGGTGGGCTCACTTCAGATATAGAGCCTGAATTTTTAAAGGACTTTCATACTGGAGCCACCTTCTCAACAAGAAATGTGTGAAGAGCAGATCCACTTCTCTGAGCTGCTCCAGTTGTGTTTTAACGAGGGAAAGTTTCAACCAGAAAGTTCTGCCCCACAATCTTGGTGATGTGAACCATCCAGAGATGTCACTGTCCTTATGGATTCCTGCAAATGCAATTGGAAAATGTGGTTGGGAATGAGTTTGTAAATTATCTTCTATGTCAGGTTCATAGATTTGATAACACCACCTCAAGTGCAACAGATAAGTTCCTTCCAGCACCTACAAATCAAAATTAAATCAAAACTAAATCCCAGCTCACCCCCAGTTATTACTTTCTTTATTATTTTTCTTTTCTGGTGGGCTCACTTCAGATATAGAGCCTGAATTTTTAAAGGACTTTCATACTGGAGCCACCTTCTCAACAAGAAATGTGTGAAGAGCAGATCCACTTCTCTGAGGTGCTCCAGTTGTGTTTTAACCAGGAAAAGTTTTAACCAGGGAAAGGTTTAACCAGAAAGTTCTGCCCCACAATTTTGGTGATGTGAACCATCCAGAGACGTCACTGTCCTTATGGATTCCTGCAAATGCAATTGGAAAACGTGGCTGGGAATGAGTTTGTAAATTATCTTCTATGTCAGGTTCATAGATTTGATAACACCAAGTGCAACAGATAAGTGGAAGGTTCCTTCCAGCACCTACAAACCAAAATTAAATCAAAACTAAATCCCAGCTCGCCCCTAGTTATAAAATATTTGAATATCCTATTCAGATGGTAAAATCCCGTGGTGTTGGAAGTGCTGGGAATGCTTTTTCCACTCAGAGCTCTCCTTCCACTCCTCCTCCAGCCTGAGCTCCTCTTCCCAGGACTCCGCCTGATGGAACAGGCTCTGTTAAATATCTCTTTTTCCAAAATTGGTACTCCAGGGTTGATCAGGGTTTGACACAGTTTAGCCAAGCCACAGCACAAGTTCTGCTTCCCCTGTGAGCAGGCAAATTGTCCAGCCCACAGCAGCCAAGGAAGGAGATTTGTGACAAGTCACTTCAATGTTCTTGATTTTGTCTCTTTGGAGTTTTGGGACAGTTCAAGGTCCTGGATGTGCTGCTCCAGAGTGGAAACCTCAGCTGTCCCCCCAGAGCAGCTTTGTGGCGCCTCCAGTGAGGTGTGGGGATTTTGGAGGATGTGTGAAAGGGGCAGAAGGTCGGAGAGGACACCTCCCATTATTTCACAGAGATAACAACAGCATTCCTCCAAAACGTGAACGAGGATGGCCATGGGATTGTGTTGTAAAATCCAGAGGATCCCAAACAGCTTCCTCTGCTGCAGCCTCCAGGGAAGGGGCTCGGGCTGGATGAGCTCCCAGGGTTGGCTGTGCTCCTGGAGCAGCTGGGATGGGATGGGATGGGATGGGATGGGATGGGATGGGATGGGATGGGATGGGATGGGATGGGGTGGGATGGGATGGGATGGGATGGGATGGGATGGGATGGGATGGGATGGGATGGGATGGGATGGGATGGGATGGGATGGGATGGGATGGGATGGGATGGGATGGGATGGGATGGGATGGG
>NW_005054676.1:56873-59981 GCF_000277835.1 Geospiza fortis | reverse complement strand
ATCAAATAAAAGAAATATATTGGATTTTTTTTTCTGTCCTTTTTATTTTTTTTTTTTTTGTCTCTGTCCCCTTCCAGCCTTTCACATTCGGATAAAAAAGTCCTGGAAGGAAAAGCCTTGGAGAGAAGCAATGGGAGAAAAGTTTGCAAAGGGCAAAATCAGTGGGACCCTGCAGAACAAACATGTGTAAAGGCTTTGTCTCAAAGTGGATGAATGCAAAAGCCTGTTGGGGATAATTTTTAGGCTTTGCCTGTTTTGAAAGGGTTGAGGATCAGGAGTAAAGTGAGAAAACAATTCTCTGTAGGAAGCTGTAGCAGACTAAATGGAGCTTGTTGTTGTTGGCAGGGGCTGTGATGCTGAGGGCAGCAGCATCGTTACTGGAGCTGGAGGCAGCAGAGGTTTAAATAAATAAGGAGAGATCCCTGAACCGAGATAAAACCGGGATCTCGCTGTGCTGGGCCCTGCCGTGCTCGGAGCAGGGAGGGTGTGAGCAAAGGGAGATGAATGAGGCTGATCACAGGGCTCAGTTCTTCTGCTGCTCGGGGGCGTTGGGAATTAGGGACAGAATTCCCGAGGAATGGGGAGTTTATCTGCTCATCTGCACAGCCAGGCACTGCCCCAGGAATGGCACAGCCAGGAAGCTCCTGGGCTCTGCTCAGTGCCCCAGCCCATAGCTCAGGGATCTCTGCTTTGGCTTCCAGGGATGCCTTGAGAAGGCTGAGCTGGAGCAGAGGCTGGGCAGAGTTACAGAATAAAGCAGGGATTTATTCAAAGCATCTCCTCCATGGATCCACCTTGGGCAGCACAAGAGCCCAGCCAGGGCTGCACCCAAGATGAACCAAAATGGCCCCAAAATGCACGGCCGGGCACGGGGTCTCTCCCTGGGATCAGTTCTGCTCCATTTGCACCTTGCAGTTCATTGTCCCATTCCAGCTTTAGCCCATCCAGTCCCACCCTGCTTGTTTTTCTCTCTCCAGCCCACGGGGTTTGTGCTCCTGGGCTGAGATTTGGATCATTTGTCCTTGGTGCCCAGCTGGAGCAGGAATTGTTTTGTCTCCCTGCTCTGTGCACAGAGCTCAGCATCCCCTGATGTGAGCCCAGAGCCACACACTGAAGCAGCACAGAACCTGAAAAATAGAAAAGCTCCAACCTGAGGCATCACAGTGGAAACCAAAGGGGAGAAAAGTCCCTTTTCCACGGCCCTGCTCAGTAGCAAAGCCCCATAAAAGCTTTGCTGGGATTATTCCAGGCTGAGGCCAGCATTAACACAGGATTCCTCCCCACCTCTCCCCTGCAGCTCGGCAATATCAGGAACAATAAAAACCCCATTAAAAACCCCATTAAATCCTTGCTGGAGCAGCAGCCTGCAAGAGGTGCACCGAGTCCAGGAAGGATTTGAAAAATCCTTCAAACGTCCCCCACACCCAAACCTCACCCAGCAGAGTTTGAGCATCTCAAGGGCAGGTGATAAGAGCCTGGCCTGGGCCAGGAATCACTGATCACAACCAAACCCTGCAAAGAAACATTTTTGCAAATTCTGTCCGCTGGATTATCCTCCCACTCCCAGGAAAAACTTACACAGTTCCAAAAATGAGGCTAAGAAAAAGCTTTCATGCCTGCAGATTATTTTATTTTTATTTTTTCATTTAGAAATTAAAAGTTTCTCTTCCAAAATCTTCGAGGAGACACTTTATGTGCGAGGAAGCATTATGTCTTAGATATGTTGTCACAATATGAAAATCTGCCTGAATTTGGCCAAACTATATGTATGCTTCAGGGGGAGAAGATACAAATTATCAGTTTATTCACACTTAAGACTTTTTTCTTTTGGGAAGGCGGCTCTGGACAAAATTCCCAGGATATAAAGGGACAGCAAAGCAGGAAAGAGAGGGCAGGAACAACCTGCTCCTGCTCTGGGGTGAAAACATCAGGGCAACTGCAACATATCCAAAATATCCCGATTTTCCCTGCTCTGAGGGGAAATCCTGGCTCTTGGTTAAGGATCTGGTTTGTAGAGGTGAAGAATAAGCAGGAAAAAATAAAGGGATTTGCATCCATATTTAAGAAATTCAAAATATTCCTCTACATTTTCAGGTTGGAGCATTTGCCAAATCCCCTTCTTCTGGAGTAAACTTTGAGGGGGGGAAAAAAATCCAAATAGTTAAGAAAAGAATTCTTCTTATCCTGGTTTTCTCCTCCAGCCTTTGACGCGAAGAATACATTTTGAAACAGTAAAAAGTTGAGATAAAATAGCAAAGAATGGCAGTTCCCTGTGCTTTTTCTGTTCCCTTTTGGTGGCTCTCTCGTTTTAATTGTGCGGCAATATTTGAAATAGAACACAAAATGATGTTTTTAGTGACAGCCTCTGCTCCAGGACACTTTTCCTCATGGTTCCCTTCCCCAGGGCTGTCCTTGGTGCTCGATCCAGTCCCAGCAGGAGCTGCCAGCAGTGCCAGCCTCTCCAGAGCCCAGAAATTCCATTTATTCCACCTACACCCTGCATTTGGGGTTACACCAATCCCTGAGTTAAATAACCTGGGGGGATGCATCCCAAAAATCTCTTTTTCCTCCAGCTCAGCCCAGTTCTGTGACTGAATTCCAGCAGGACCAGGTCCAATGGTAAAATAAAGGATCAATTCTTAGTCCTTGGAGCACTGGAGCAGGACAAGAAATTTCCTTTTTTCCCAAGTTTTTTCCCCAAAGAAGCCCTGGGACTGTTCAAATCGGAATTTTTGCCATGATCAGGAAGAATTTAGGTTGCATAGGGTGGGAATGTGTCATGGCAGGACTGAATAATCCCTGAGCCCGTCCAGCTCAGGAAATTCCCTGATATTCCCTATATAGGATAATATAGGGAATATATAATAAATAATTATGGGAAATATATAAGATAAAATTATAGCAAATATATAATATAAAATCTATAATCTATAATATATAGCATATTATATATATATACTACATATATTATATATAGTATATTATATAATAATATAATTATACTATTATAGTATATATTATTATATTAATAATATAATAATATCATAGCTAATTATATTAATTATATTATTATTATAGTGTATATTATTATATATTATTATTGTATAT
>NW_005054676.1:51015-56514 GCF_000277835.1 Geospiza fortis | reverse complement strand
ATGGAATTATTTTTACAGAAGCCAGCGAGGGAGGCTGGAGCCACCGATTTGGGACAATTACAATGAACAAAAAAAAGTCGAGGCTGGAAGTGTTTATTTTAATTTAGGGGGCATGGCGAGCTGCTGAGGTGGGAAGATATTGTTTTTATGGATTTAATCAGATGGTTTGTGGGCATTGCTAATTGAAATCTGTCTGCCTCGCCTCCACTTCTGTGGGGCTTTTCTCCCTGTGCCTGGGAGGCAGAAAAAAAAAGCAATTATTGAGGCTGGGGAGAGGAACCAGGAATTGGGAGAGGTTTGGGGATAAAAAGGAAAAAAGAGGCTTCATTTTGGGGGAAAATTTCAGTCTCGGGATGGAGCTGCCTCAGCCTGGAACCATTTCCCTGCCCCGAGGTAAATAAGGGTCAGCAATAACTGGGGGAAGAGGCTGAGCAGGACTTCCAGAAGGATGCTCAGGATGCTGGATTTTCCAGGATCTGGGAGGATTCTGGATTTTCATGGGTCTGGGACGATGCTGGATTTTCCAGGGTCTGGAAGGATGCTGGATTTTCCAGGATCTTTAAGGATGCTGGATTTTCCAGAGTCTGGGACAATGCTGGATTTTCCAGGGTCTGGGACAATGCTGGATTTTCCTGTGTCTGGAAGGATGCTGGATTTTCCAGGATCTGGGACAATGCTGGATTTTCCAGGATCTTTAAGGATGCTGGATTTTCCAGGGTCTGGGACAATGCTGGATTTTCCTGTGTCTGGAAGGATGCTGGATTTTCCAGGATCTGGGACAATGCTGGATTTTCCAGGATCTTTAAGGATGCTGGATTTTCCAGGATCTGGAAGGATGCTGGATTTTCCTGGATCTGGGAGGATTCTGGATTTTCCAGGATGTTTAAGGATGCTGGATTTTCCAGGATCTTTAAGGATGCTGGATTTTCCAGGATCTGGGAAGATGCTGGATTTTCCAGGGTCTTTAAGGATGTAGGAGAAGGCAGCAGTCACCAAAAACTCCCAGCCAAGCTGCACACTCAAATTTAATTGAAATTTGGCAATTCCGGGAACCCCTGCAGATTTTCCCCAGTGGTTTTCACCACTGAGCACCCCACACACCCAAAGGCTATTTGGGTGCAAATTTAATTGAAATTTGGCCATTCCAGGAACCCCTGATGATGTTCCCCTCTGATTTTCACCACTGAGCACCCCACACGCCCAAAAAGAGAAACCAGGGCAACATTTTTTAATTAAAAATCCCAATCAAATCCTGCCCGTGGACGAGCTGAGGGGGTTCAGGGTGTTATTTCTCTTTCATGGTTTGTTTTGTTTGTGGCAGAGGGAACTCCAACCAAACCAGATGACGAAGAGCAGCCCCAAAAATGCGACTTTTTGCCTGTGCCTCATGATGTCACCCCCCAAAGCCACCAAGCAGGGTGTAAACATCCCCCAGGCAGGGGGCAAACGTGTCAGGCTCACGTAGGAGCCAGCCCCGAGCACAGCAGTCCGAAAAACACCATCCCCAAATATTTTCTGTATCATAATTATACAAAATGAGTGGAAATTTCTGTCCCCCCCTTTTCCCCCAGCCCCAAAAAACACGGCCCATTGTGAGCCCTGCCAAGTCTGCAGGAACAGAAATAACATCGCAGGGCTCTTTGTGCCGGGCAGGAGCTGGGAAGTGGAAAAATGATTGAGGGACAAGTGGTTTTTAAGATCCGCCCCCCCCCCCGAGGCCTGTAAGTTACCTGTTTATTTCAAGAAGAGCTGCAAGTGCCAAAAGGGAAGGGAAGGAGTTCCTGGAGTTGCTGTCATGGTCTGTTTCCAGGGATTATTTCAAAATAAACACGGACGGAATCTCTGCTTCGCCGTTCAGTCAGCGCGAGTGGGGGTGAGCGGCTGAGCAGGGTGTGGGGTGCTCCAGGATGGGCTCACCTGAGGAACGAGCCTGGAGGGTCAGAAATCACCAGGGAGGGTCCCTTTGGCCTCAGGAGATGCTCAGAATCGAGAATTTCTGGTGAGGAGATAAAAAGTGTTCAGAAATCCAGCGGGGAAGCCAGAAAAGGCAGACCCGGGGAACGCCACGCATCTGCACCCCCCAGCTCCAGGGAGGGAAAATAATTCCTCTTTTTTTCTGCGTGGAACATCTCAGTTGGAAGGGAAATGGCCGTGATTGACTTTTTTAAATGGAAGGGAAAAGTTGTGAAGTCATCAGGGAGGATATTTCAGACTGATAAAAGTGAGGAAGGGAAAGGGAAAGGGAAAGGAATTTCAAGGAAAGGAAATTTCAAGGACATTTCAAGGAAATTTCAAGGAAAGGAAATTTCAAGGACATTTCAAGGAAATTTCAAGGAAAGGAAATTTCAAGGACATTTCAAGGAAATTTCAAGGAAAGGAAATTTCAAGGACATTTCAAGGAAATTTCAAGGAAAGGAAATTTCAAGGACATTTCAAGGAAATTTCAAGGAAAGGAAATTTCAAGGACATTTCAAGGAAATTTCAAGGAAAGGAAATTTCAAGGACATTTCAAGGAAATTTCAAGGAAAGGAAATTTCAAGGACATTTCAAGGAAATTTCAAGGAAAGGAAATTTCAAGGACATTTCAAGGAAATTTCAAGGAAAGGAAATTTCAAGGACATTTCAAGGAAATTTCAAGGAAAGGAAATTTCAAGGACATTTCAAGGAAATTTCAAGGAAAGGAAATTTCAAGGACATTTCAAGGAAATTTCAAGGAAAGGAAATTTCAAGGACATTTCAAGGAAATTTCAAGGAAAGGAAATTTCAAGGACATTTCAAGGAAATTTCAAGGAAAGGAAATTTCAAGGACATTTCAAGGAAATTTCAAGGAAAGGAAATTTCAAGGACATTTCAAGGAAATTTCAAGGAAAGGAAATTTCAAGGACATTTCAAGGAAATTTCAAGGAAAGGAAATTTCAAGGACATTTCAAGGAAATTTCAAGGAAAGGAAATTTCAAGGACATTTCAAGGAAATTTCAAGGAAAGGAAATTTCAAGGACATTTCAAGGAAATTTCAAGGAAAGGAAATTTCAAGGACATTTCAAGGAAATTTCAAGGAAAGGAAATTTCAAGGACATTTCAAGGAAATTTCAAGGAAAGGAAATTTCAAGGACATTTCAAGGAAATTTCAAGGAAAGGAAATTTCAAGGACATTTCAAGGAAATTTCAAGGAAAGGAAATTTCAAGGACATTTCAAGGAAATTTCAAGGAAAGGAAATTTCAAGGACATTTCAAGGAAATTTCAAGGAAAGGAAATTTCAAGGACATTTCAAGGAAATTTCAAGGAAAGGAAATTTCAAGGACATTTCAAGGAAATTTCAAGGAAAGGAAATTTCAAGGACATTTCAAGGAAATTTCAAGGAAAGGAAATTTCAAGGACATTTCAAGGAAATTTCAAGGAAAGGAAATTTCAAGGACATTTCAAGGAAATTTCAAGGAAAGGAAATTTCAAGGACATTTCAAGGAAATTTCAAGGAAAGGAAATTTCAAGGACATTTCAAGGAAATTTCAAGGAAAGGAAAGGAAAGGAAAGGGTTCCCTTCATCCCAGAGTTCACAGGAAAAAACTCTTTAAGAGCTGCAAGGTTTTAATCTTTTAATAACAAATCCATCTTTCAGGGCAGATTGGCTTGCAGCACTCGGGTGCCTGTCCCAGAAACATCTCTGGGAGCATTGGAGCCAAGCTAAAATGACATTTTTCCCTTCCAGCCCAGGTGCCGGCCCCAGTGATGCAATGCAGGTAATATGGGGAACGATGAGTGACGCTGTAATTGCAGAGGATCCCTGCTTGGGAAAGAGAAATTGGAGTTGGGACAAAATCAAAACAATGCCAGGAAAATAAACCAGAGAAATTTCTTCCTGAAACTGCAGAATAAAGTGCTCCTGATAAGCTGCCATGAGGTTCCGAAAGAATATTGCGGGCTGGCTGGGTGTTTGAAGTGGAACCAGGTTTTCCCTTTGCCTTTCTCAAGGATTCTCTGCTGGATCCAGGGAACTTTCCCCTGGCGTGGAGGGAAGCTGTCGAACAAGTTCATGCACAGCCCAGGTGTCTGCAATTGCCATTTCTGAGGCAGCCCAAAGCCCAGGCAGCTCCAGCTGAGCTGTCTCATTCCTGCCCAGATGGCAGCGCTGATAGTCCCTCATTATCTCCTCATCTCTGGGCCGACTCAATTAAAGCATCCCCAGATTCTCATCTAATGAACAAAGCTAATGAGTGACAAAAGATCATTAAGAAATCTGAGGCACCCAGGAGGGGGATCCAGAGGCAGCTCAGGGCTGGAAATTTCCTGCCCCAGAACCAAACCCAGCTTTTCCTCACCGGGAAAAGGAGAAGTGGGATAAAAAAACCCAGAGAGTTCAAAAAATCCAAGGCTCCAGCTGCTGAAGAATGAGGGGAATGGGGACAGCAATAATGTCCATGAGGTTTCCTTTAACCCGTCTGTTGGTGGGAGCTGTCTGGGCTCTCCAGGATCCCTGGATGGATAAAAAGGCTGCCTGAGACTGGGGAAATTCTCTTATCAAGTGCCTGGTCTGTGCTGATGGAGATCCACCTCCTTCCCATTCCTCATCTCCCCCAGTTGTAATTTCTCTTCATCTCAGCAGAGGAGAAGAGATGAGATGAGGAGAAGGAGGAAGAGAAGAGAAGAGAAGAGAAGAGAAGAGAAGAGAAGAGAAGAGAAGAGAAGAGAAGAGAAGAGAAGAGAAGAGAAGAGAAGAGAAGGAGGAAGAGAAGAGAAGGAGGAAGAGAAGAGAAGGAGGAAGAGAAGAGAAGGAGGAAGAGAAGAGAAGGAGGAAGAGAAGAGAAGGAGGAAGAGAAGAGAAGGAGGAAGAGAAGAGAAGGAGGAAGAGAAGAGAAGGAGGAAGAGAAGAGAAGGAGGAAGAGAAGAGAAGGAGGAAGAGAAGAGGAGAGTTCCCTTCATCCCAAAGTTCAACCCCTCTGTTGGTGGGAGCTGTCTGGGCTCTCCAGGAGCCCTGGATGAATAAAAAGGCTGCCTGAACCTGCGGAAATTCTCTTCCCAAGAGAATTGGGAAGAATTCTCTTCCCTGCCTGGTCTGTGCTGGGAGCTGCTGAGGGAGCTCCACCTCCTTCCCACTCCTCATCTCCCCCCATCGTCATTTCTCTTCATCTCTTCAGGGGGTTGTGCTTTTTTTGGAGCACAGAACCTGTAGGGTGAGTGGATAACCCAGGGGATTGCTGCAGGTGTGTTTTAATTACCCCCAGCCTCGTCAGCAGAGCTTTGCTTCTCTCACACAGCTTTTACAAGGACTTGGGGCTGTTCCCTCCCTGCTGGAGTGCAACACACACAGAAGGGCCAAGCACCCACTGAAAAGAATTGAAAATGCTCCAGAGGGTTTGAAGTTAACCCTGAAGGGCTGGAGAGAAAGAACCATCCAGAGGAGGCTGAGTGTGGAAAAAAAAGCTGAAAGATTCTCATTGTTTAACTCAAACGCCTCATGGCTGGTTTGGAATTCCTTGGTGGACAAGATTTCTGATCCTGCT
>NW_005054676.1:39501-50983 GCF_000277835.1 Geospiza fortis | reverse complement strand
TTTCTTTTGGGATTCATGGAATTTGGTTTTTTGATTAAGTATCAATCCCCACCCCTTTGTTCTGCCGGGCTCAGCAGAAGAACCTTCTAACCCTGGGGCAGAGAGCTCCAGGCAGAACCTGCCACTGCACATTCCTTGGGGAAACCTGCTCCTCCTCTGCCTTTGGCCCTAAAAATCCCTGGGGAAAGGCCCCATCCCTCCAACTCCTGCTGGAGTGGCCCACAGGAGATGGTGCCAAAGCCTGGTGAGCTCCAACCTCCCACCCGTGACCATGTTCGAGGGGTCTGAGGATGAGGGAAGAGATGAGGATCTGACTCCATGTTTCAGAAGGCATGGTTTATTATTTTATTATATATATTACATTAAAACTATACTAAAAGAATAGAAGAAAGGATTTCATCAGAAGGCTAGCTAAGAATAGAAAAAGAAATAATGATAACAAAGGCTTGTGTCTGATTGAGACAGTCTGAGCCGGCTGAGCTGTGATTGGCCATTAATTAGAAACAACCACATGAGACCAATCACAGATCCACCTGTTGCATTCCACAGCAGCAGATAACCATTGTTTACATTTTGTTCCTGAGGCCTCTCAGCTTCTCAGGAGAAAAAAAATCCTAAAGAAAGGATTTTTCAGAAAATATCCTGGCTACACCCACCTGCACCTGAATGATGCCCGAAGCCTCATTTTTCATGGATAAAAATAAAAAATTTTATTATCATGGATAATAAAATTTATTTTTATGGATAAAAATTTAAAAAAATTATCCATTTTTCACGGATAAAAATAAAATTTCAGCCTCCAGCCTTTTTTCCAGAAGCACATCCCTGTGTGGGGCTGCCCTGGTTGTGCCACTGACCTGCAGCCTGCCTTCCTGCTCAGCGTGCCTCCGTGTTTTCCCAAGGCAGTGGGAATTTTGTTTTGGAAACAGCACCAGGAGGGCAAACAGGAAGCAGGAAGGGCTTTCTCAGCAAGGCAAGAACCTTGCTGAAAAAACACCTGAAATATCAGCATTGAAACCCTGAAATATCTGCATTGAAACCCTGAAATATCGGCATTGAAATCCTGAAATATCTGCATTGAAACTCTGAAATATCTGCAGTGAAGCACTGAAGTATTTGCATTTAAATCCTGAAATATCTATATTGAAACATTGAAGTATCTGCTCTGGAACTCTGAAATATCTGCTCTGGAACTCTGAAATATCTGCACTGAAACCCTGAAATATCTGCAGTGAAATCCTGAAATATCTGCATTGAAACACTGAAATATCTGCATTGAAACACTGAAATATTTGCTTTGAAACCTTGAAATATCTGCACTGGAACCCTGAAATATTTGCACTGGAACCCTGAGATATCTGCATTGAAATCGTGAAATATCTGCATTTAAATCCTGAAATATTTGCACTGAAACCCTGAAATATCTGCATTGAAACTCTGAAATATCTGCAGCGAAACGCTGAAGGGCTGGGCTCCACACCGGAAAACTCCTGTTCTGCACAGAAACTCTGAACTGGCTGAAGTGTCCCCTTTTATTTCTGATTTTTTTTCCCCCCTATTTTTCTAATTAAAAAGAACTCATTTTTAAGAGCCAGCAGAAGCTGCGCTGCCACTTTTTTTTGGGGAGGGGGCTCCAGCCCACGGATGGGTTTTGCAGCAGCAGCAAGATACGAGCGGCGAGGTCAAGAGCAAAGCAAACAGGGAGCAGGCACAGAAAGAGAGGCTGGAAAAAAAATCCAAAAATCACTTGGAGTGTGCTCCACGCAGCCAGGACGCCTGGAAAAACAGAGAGAGGGATGCTGAGCAGCCCCTGCAGAGCAGCTGTGTTATTGGCAGATGGCAGCGAGGGCTGCGAGGGCTCCGAGCGGGAGATTTTTTTTGGTACAAGCACGCGGCCTTTGTTTATTGTAATTTGGATTTTTGGTTATTTCTGCCGAGGCATTCGGGGACCTCTTCCCTCCCCGAGCGCACGACCGGCTGTTTGTTCTTGTTCCTGCTCTTGCTGCTGCTGCTGCTGATTCGGGCGTGTTGGAGGGGATCAGCAGGGCTCTGAGGGAACGCTGCAGCCCAGCCTGGCTGCTCAGCATGTCCCGGGGCTCACAAGCAGCAAAATGAGATTTTTTATTTCATTTCGCAAGGTAAGAAGGTTGAGGATGGAATGGTGCCATCAAGGTTCTGCCCCTGCAGCCCAGCTCTGCAAAACCCAGGAATGACAAGCACCAAAATGAGATTTTTTTATTTCCTTTTAGGTAAGAAGGTTGAGGATGGAATGGTGCCATCAAGGTTCTGCCCCTGCAGCCCAGCTCTGCAAAACCCAGAGCTGGGAAGCAGCAAAATGAGATTTTTTTTATTTCCTTTTGCAAGGTAAGAAGTTTGAGGAGAAGTAGCACCATCAAGGCCCTGATCCTGAGCTCAGATCAGCAGAACCCAGGGTTGGGAAGCAGCAAAACGGGAGGATTTTTGTCCATTTGCAAGGCGGGCAATTTGAGGAAGGAGCAGCACCATCAAGGCCCTGCTCCTGAAGCCCAACTCAACAAATCCCAGGGCTCACAAGCAGCAAAATGAGATTTTGTTTCCTTTTCCAAACAAGAAGGTTGAGGAAGAAGCAGCACCATCAAGGCCCTGCTCCAGCTCAGCCCATCCAAAGGCTCAGAAGCAGCAAAAATGGAGAATTTTCATCCTTTTATAGGGCAAGAAGTTCAAGGAAGGAGTGGAACTCCCAAGGCCTTGATCCTGCAGCCCAGCTCTGCAAAACCCAGAGCTGGGAAGCAGCAAAATGAGATTTTTTTTATTTCCTTTTGCAAGGTAAGAAGTTTGAGGAGAAGTAGCACCATCAAGGCCCTGATCCTGAGCTCAGATCAGCAGAACCCAGGGTTGGGAAGCAGCAAAACGGGAGGATTTTTGTCCATTTGCAAGGCGGGCAATTTGAGGAAGGAGCAGCACCATCAAGGCCCTGCTCCTGAAGCCCAACTCAACAAATCCCAGGGCTCACAAGCAGCAAAATGAGATTTTTTTAATTTCCTTTCGCAAGGTAAGAAGGTTGAGGATGCAATGGTGCCATCAAGGTTCTGCTCCTGCAGCCCAGCTCTGCAAAACCCAGGAATGACAAGCACCAAAATGAGATTTTTTAATTTCCTTTTGCAAGGTAAGAAGGTTGAGAAAGGAGCAGCATTATCAAGGCCCTGCTCCTGAGCCCAGCTCAGCACATCCCAAGGCTCAGAAGCAGCAAAATGGAAGAATTTCATCCTTTTATAGGGCAAGAAGTTCAAGGAAGGAGTGGAACTCCCAAGGCCTTGCTCCTGCAGCCCAGCTGTGCAAAACTGAGAGCTGGGAAGCAGTAAAATGAGATTTTTTATTTCATTTTGCAAAGCAAGAACTTTGAAGAGGGAGCAGCACCATCAAGGCCCTGCTCCTAAGCCCAGATCAGCAGAACCCAGGGCGGGGAAGCAGCAAAATGAGAAGTTTTTTGTCCATTTACAAGGCAGGAAATTTGATGAGAGAGCAGCACCATCAAGGCCCTGCTCCTCAGCACATCCCAGGGCTGGGAAGCACCAAAATGAGATTTTTTTTTTAATTTCCTTTTGCCAGCAAGAAGGTTGAGGAAGGAGCAGCAGCACCAAGGCCCATCCAGCTCAGCACACCCCAGGGAGGGAAGGGTTTTTCATTGAATTCCCTCCATTCCATGAGCTCATTGGATTTCAGACTGCTTCCCCAGGCTCCTGAAAAGATGCAGTGATGTTTTTCCACCCTAACACACCTCGAGGTGGGCTCGTTTTTTAACCCTGACAGAATTCCCAGGCTCCATTTCCTCTGGGGTCAGTCAGGCCTTTCCTCTGGAGAAAATGAAGATTTGAGGCCGCACAGGACAGGGCTGGGGGGTTATTCCTTTAGAAGACCCCTCTCTTTGTACCCAAATCCTCATTTTCTTCACCTTCCAGTACCACATTGGGCATGAAGAGTTTTATTTACCTGCCTGATATCCCATGACAAGCAGCAAGGCATAAATCTGGTCTTTTCCAGCGTGCAAAAAGGATAAATTCTGGAAATTCTTTACCTCTAAATGAATTCTTTACCCCTGGAAAAGGGTAAATTCTGCTTTTCTGAGTGGCCAGCAGTGCAGTCCTGGGGCATTGCTCCCCCTCCACCCCTGCGCCGTGTCCTGCAGCAGCACAGGAGCTCCTTGAACATTTCCAGCCTATTTCCAACTGTTCTTGGCTCCTGCCCCCTCTCCCAGGCCCAAACAAAATGTTTCTCCATGGAAGGCTGTCCGTGGAGCTCGGGGAAGCAGGGAAAGCAGCTCTGATTTCAGATCCAATTTGCTATAAAATGAGAGGCGGCGAAGAGAGGAGTCCTTTTTAATTAGAAAAATAGGTGGGGGGGGAAAAATCAGGAAAAAAAAAAAGGGGACACTTCAGAGTTTCTGTGCAGAGCAGGAGCTTTCATGCGTGGAGCCCAACCCTTGCTGCTGCAGAGGCTGAAATTTGATCAATATTGCCCTGCTTTTATTGCTTTTTCTCTTCCCAGTGCTTTGGATCCTCCCCAGCTCCTGATAAATGAGAGGGACACAGGAGCAGAGGGCCCAGGGGGACAAGAGAAAGGGACAGAGGGACTCAATTCCCTCCAGCATCATTTTTCCATGCTGTCCAACCAGACTTTGAATGGGAATTTTTCCTCCCCAAAAAGCTCGGGATCCAGTCGGCCTCTTGCAAAAACTTGGATGGCTCAAAGCGGCAGCCTGTGGATGTTTCTGAGTGTGAAAGGGGAAAATTAAATGTTAAAAGTTAAAAATTAGAGATTAAAAGAAAAGCTTAAATTCTAAATTTTAAAATTTGAAACTTAAAAATTAAAACTTAAAACTTAAAAATTAAAAATTAACAAAGGAGAGAGTGTTTTCCAGGGATTGATCAGACTTGTGTGGCTCTCTCAGGACTGCAGCGCCCAATTTAAGGATGTGAGGCACATCCAACCCCTCTGTCCCTAAGGACAGGCACGTGGAGCAGCCAGGCCCAGAGATCTCTGCAGGAAAAAAAAACCTGAAATATCTGCAGTGAAACCTTGAAATATCTGCACTTAATATCTGCACTGAAATACTGAAATATCTGCTGTGAAACCCTGAAATATTTGCATGGAAACACTGAAATACCTGCATTGAAACCCTGAAATATCTACATTGAAATATTGAAATATCTGCACTGAAACCCTGAAATATTTGCCCTTAAACTCTGAAATATTTGCACTAAAATCCCGAAATATCTGCACTGAAATCCTGAAATATCTGCACTGAAACACTGAAATATCTGCAGTGAAACCCTGAAATATTTGCACTGAAACACTGAAATAGCTGCAAATCCTGAAATATCTGCAGTGAAACACTGAAATATCTGCAATGGAACCCTGAAATATTTGCATTGAAATCTGAAATATCTGCATTGAAACCCTGAAATATCTGCACTTAAACTCTGAAATATTTGCACTTAAACTCTGAAATATTTGCACTAAAACCCCGAAATATCTGCACTGAAATCCTGAAATATCTGCACTGAAACACTGAAATATTTGCACTGAAACTCTGAAATATCTGCATTGAAATCCTGAAATATTTGCACTGAAACACTGAAATAGCTGCAAATCCTGAAATATCTGCAGTGAAACACTGAAATATCTACAATGGAACCCTGAAATATTTGCATTGAAATCTGAAATATCTGCATTGAAACCCTGAAATATCTGCACTTAAACTCTGAAATATTTGCACTTAAACTCTGAAATATTTGCACTAAAACCCCGAAATACCTGCACTGAAATCCTGAAATATCTGCAATGAAACACTGAAATATCTGCAGTGAAACCCTGAAATATTTGCACTGAAACACTGAAATAGCTGCAAACCCTGAAATATCTGCAGTGGAACACTGAAATATCTGCATTGAAATCTGAAATATTTGCATTGAAATCTGAAATATCTGTGTTGAAATATTGAAATCTCTGCACTGAAACCCTGAAATATTTGCCCTTAAACTCTGAAATATTTGCACTAAAATCCTGAAATATCTGCACTGAAACACTGAAATATCTGCATTGAAATCTGAAATATTTGCATTGAAATCTGAAATATCTGTGTTGAAATATTGAAATCTCTGCACTGAAACCCTGAAATATCTGCATTGAAATATTGAAATACCTGCAGTGAAACCCTGAAATAGCCCAGGCAGACCAACCAGCCCCCTCCTAGCAAAGCCAGACTTAGTCCAGCCCAAATCAGGCCGAGTCTGGACTTGGGCACCTGGTCTGGTGCTGTGACATCTTCAGCTAAGGCATCACTTGAGGGTCTGCATGTGAAAAAACAAGCAAGAAAATGGAGATTTGCAAGAAATTCTCACTCCTGAGTCAGGCTGCTCCTTCCTCCCCCAAATCTAGGTTTCAATTAATGGAAATATTTATTTGGGTGACTTGCAGATGATGTTTTGCTCCTTCTTTCCCCCAAAGCTGGGTTTCAATTAATGGAAATATTTATTTGGGTGACTTGCAGATGATGTCCCTGGCCAATTATCTCCATCCCGATGTTCTATTTCTTGCCTTTGTATCAATAAACAGCTCAAGATTTCCTGGAGTGGGAGCAGCAGCAGCAGTGCCAAGAGCTGTGGGCGGGTTAAAACCACCCCTACAACAATACCAGGGAGCTCTGCTAATCACTGCCTCGTCTGGCCAGGTGTCTGACAGAGCCGAAAGTCTCTGACACCCCCAAAAAGAGGAAACCACAGCTCAAAAAAAACACCCCAGGAAAAACATTTCCTCGCCTCCAGGTAGCCTTCGTTCTCCTGACAAGCTCCTCAGCTCCACATGCCTTGGGTGCCTCCCTGGGGTTGGAGTGTGGGGCTCAGGAGGTGGATGGGGATGAGTGAGGGATTATCTGCCATTTATCTTTTATTCAGAGGGGGGAAAAACAGCAGCAGAAAGCAGGACGCCGTGTTCCTGTCGGTAATTTGGGCAAATTATTCCAGGTTGCTTTCAAAATCGGGCCAGAATTTGTGTGTGCACAGACTCTGTGCCGTGGTAAGAGGGAGGAGGGAAAGGACGACACAACACCCAAGTTTGGAGTTTTAGAATTTGCGTGTGCACACCAGGGACTCTGTGCTGCGATGGGAGGGAAGAGGGAAAGGAGGAAGGAGGGCACAAAAATCCAAGTTTAGGACAGAATTTGTGTGTGCACACAGACTCTGTGCTGTGCATGGGAGGAAGGAGGACACAGAATCCAATTTTGGGACAGAATTTGTGTGTGCACACCACGGACTCTGCTTGTGCCATGCACGGGAGGAAGAATGGAAAGGAGGACCCAAAATCCAATTTGTGTGTGCACACCACAGATTCTGTGCTGTGTGTGGGAGGAAGGAGGACACGAAATCCAAACTTGGAGTTTAGAATTCGTGTGTGCACACCACGGACTCTGCTTGGGCAGTACAGGAGAGGAAGGAGGGAAAGGAGAACACAAAATCCAAATTTGTGTGTGCACACCACGGACTCTGTGCTGTGTATGGGAGGAAGGAGGGAAAGGAGGACCCAAAATCCAAGTTTGGGACAGTTTGCACACCATGGACTCTGCTTGTGCTGCACAAGGGATGGGTTTTGGGGATGGATTTTGGGGATGGATTTTGGGGGATCCGGCCTGGCTGCACGCAGGGTGGGCTTGGGGGAGAATTTTGGGGATGGATTTTGGGGATGGATTTTGGGGGACCCAGCCCAGCTGCACACAGGGTGGATTTTCAGGATGGATTTTGGTGATGGATTTTGGGGATGGATTTGGGGATGGATTTTGGTGATGGATTTTGGAGATGGATTTTGGGGATGGGTTTTGGGGATGGGTTTTGGTGATGGATTTTGGAGATGGATTTTGGGGATGGATTTTGGGCGATCATCTGTAGCATCTGGAGCCCAATCCCAGAAGCAGAGGCAGGGCTGGAGTCTGGAGCTGCCACATCAGCCCAGTCTGACAAACGCACTTTGGATGGCTCCTGACATTTTTTATTCCTTTTCCCCTCGCAGCCTCTGTCTCCTGCACACAGACACAAATCCTCACCCTTGCTGTCTATTAGCTCCCAGCGCTTCCGTCCAAATCCCAAAAAATCGGGAGGGCCCCTTCTGGTGGAAGCGAGAGGATGAGGAGGAGGAGGAGGAGGAGCACAGGCATCAAGCCCCAGTTTTGTGCCGTTCCCTGCTGCAGCGAATGGACGCAAACCAGGCTGGAGCAGCCTTGGAGCAGCAGCGGGGGAAGCAGAGCCAAGAAAAGAACACACGGTGGTTGTGTGTGCAGCGGTGACACTTCAAGAAAAATCGCTTTGAGCCGTGAGCCCGATCACTTAACGGCAGCGGGCACCTTCCCAGATTTCCTGAATCCAACGTGAATCGCCTGAGGAAACGTTTCCCTCCCTCCTCCCCTCCCTCCTTGCCTCCCCCTGCCCGTCACACACACGCTGCCCCTCTGTCTCCCGGCTCTTTTACTGTGTTTACAAATTATGAACATTCTGGGTCAGTTAATTATGAAAATATTGGTGAGTCTGCCCGGCTGGCTCCTGCGTGGAGCCGGAGCCCGGAGGAGGCTGGAAAGGAGCTGCAAAATGAAAAATGAGCTCGCGGTGCTGCTGGCTTTGGGATGGAGGGGGGGAAAGCGGCCCGGCTGAACGAGGGATGGGGTTGGGGATGGATTTGGGGGGGGGATTTTGGGGGATCCTGCCTGGCTGCACAAGGGATGGATTTTGGGGATGGGTTTTAGGGATGGGTTTTGGGGATGTTTTGGGGCACGGATTTTGGGGATGGATTTGGGGGATTTTGGGAATGAATTTTGGGAGATCCTCCCTGACTGTGCACAGGATGGGTTTTGGGGATGTTTTGGGGCACGGATTTTGGGGATGGATTTGGGGGATTTTGGGAATGAATTTTGGGAGATCCTCCCTGACTGTGCACAGGATGGGTTTTGGGGATGTTTTGGGGCACGGATTTTGGGGATGGATTTGGGGGATTTTGGGAATGAATTTTGGGAGATCCTCCCTGACTGTGCACAGGATGGGTTTTGGGGATGTTTTGGGGCACGGATTTTGGGGATGGATTTGGGGGATTTTGGGAATGAATTTTGGGAGATCCTCCCTGACTGTGCACAGGATGGGTTTTGGGGATGTTTTGGGGCACGGATTTTGGGGATGGATTTGGGGGATTTTGGGAATGAATTTTGGGAGATCCTCCCTGACTGTGCACAGGATGGGTTTTGGGGATGTTTTGGGGCACGGATTTTGGGGATGGATTTGGGGGATTTTGGGAATGAATTTTGGGAGATCCTCCCTGACTGTGCACAGGATGGGTTTTGGGGATGTTTTGGGGCACGGATTTTGGGGATGGATTTGGGGGATTTTGGGAATGAATTTTGGGAGATCCTCCCTGACTGTGCACAGGATGGGTTTTGGGGATGTTTTGGGGCACGGATTTTGGGGATGGATTTTGGGGATTTTGGGAATGAATTTTGGGAGATCCTCCCTGACTGTGCACAGGATGGGTTTTGGGGATGTTTTGGGGAACGGATTTTGGGGATGGATTTTGGGGGATCCTGCCTGGGAGGATGGCATCCTACACAAGGGATGGTTTTTGAGGATTTAGGGGGATCCTGCCTGGCTGCACAAGGGTTGGTTTTTGGGGTATCCTGTCTGGCTGCACAAAGGATGGGTTTGGGGATGGATTTGGGGGGATCCTGGCTGCTCAGGCTCTGCAGGCAGCAGGATTTGCTCTGCTGAGTCCCAAGGACAGACAGAAGGGTGGTGGGGACAATGAAATCTGCTCATTTTCAACCCAGGATTTATCCTGGGGTTATTTTTTGGCTCCTGCACAAGGGGCAGGAACCAAATCTCTGCAGAATTCCATGGAAGTGCCCCAGTCCACACTGGTTTAGTCGCTGGTCCCAGATTAACTCCATCTCAGCTAAACCTGGACTATTTAATGAGAGGGAAAGGCTGGGCCTGACCCCACTTGCTCCAGTCGAGTTCCGGGGTGGATAAAAATCTCATTTTTGACCCAGGATAAATCCCTGGACAAGAGGAAGACGCCAAATCTCCGCAGAAATCCCTGGAAATTCCCAAACCCACACCAGTCCTGGATTAACTCCAGTCTCAGCTAAACCTGGACTATTTAATGAGAGGGAAAGGCTGGGCCTGACCCCACTTGCTCCAGTCCAGTTCTGGGGTGGATAAAAATCTCATTTTAACCCAGGATAAATCCCTGCACGAGGGACAGGAGCCAAATCTCTGCAGAAATCCCTGGAAATTCCCAAACCCACACCAGTCCTGGATTAACTCCAGTCTCAGCTAAACCTGGACTATTTAACGAGAGGGAAAGTCTGGGCCTGACCCCACTGGGAAGGATTTTTGCTCTGGTCCTGAATCCCACAGCATCCCCCCTGCACTGAGCACATCAAGTTCAGTTTTCTCTCCATTAATTCAAGGTGGAAAAGGGCAGGCCCTGCTCCCAACACCAACGAAAATCTGACTTATTTCTCTGAATTAATTTCTTGAGTTTCCCTGGTATTAATGACAGGAAAAGAGCTTTTTTTTTTTTACTCTACTTGAAATAAAACAGCATTTATTTCATCAGATGTGTGGCCAACCAAGAGGGTTTAATTAATTAAACCAAGAGACAAAAACTTAAAGAAAAGAGAATTTTCCTGCTTTATCTCTTTCCTTATTTCCTCTAATAAACCAGGAATATTTTTTTTTCCCTGCAATGTTAGCAGAGGGAAAAGATTCTGTGCAGATTTTTGAGAGCAAAATCCCTTCTCCAGGCGAATAAAAAAAAGGATAATGTATGTAAAGTGCAGCATATTCCCAGCATGACAACACCGCTCCATTTTCATTGCAGCTGAATTATTTGTCAGGGTGACAGATCCAAATTTAATGCGTGGTGCCACGAGTGTTGAACTGTATGAAAATTGATCAATTTTCTAACACATAACACATGCTCCAGCCACTTCTGAATATGTTAGGAACACGCTCGCTGTGTTCTTGGCTGAGGGAAAAAATTCAATTTAAATATAAATTTCCAGCGGATGTTACATTTTGCGCTCATTGATTTTATCCCTTATTTCAGTAAGATTATGCATTGAATTATTTAATTAACAGTGGATTTAGCGGTGATAAAAATCAGAATTTAGGATCAAACACAGCAATATTTTGGTGTGGAGATAGAATGGTTTATTATAGATAAAAATCAGAATTTAGGACCAAGTGCGCAATATTGCACAGTGGAAATAGAATGATTTGTTATATATTAAATTATTTAGTTAACACTGGATTTAGCAATGATAAAAATCAGAATTTGGGATCAAGTATAGCAATATTTCAGTATGGAAATAGAATTATTATATATATATAAAAATAAACAAATCTATGTAATATATAAATATAAATTATAAAATTAAATATTTATATTAGACGTAATTATATATCAA
>NW_005054676.1:37592-39453 GCF_000277835.1 Geospiza fortis | reverse complement strand
ATTTCAATGTAGAAATAAAATGGTACATTATATATATATATATATGTATGTTATATAAATATATATATATATATATACAGTGTGTATATATATATCTATATATCTATATATATATGTATATAAATATATAAATGTATAAGATGTAAAATATAAAATTATATATTTAATTATGTGTATATAATTATATATTAAATTATTTCATTAACACTGGATTTAACAGTGATAAAAATCCGAGTTTAGGCTCAAACTCAGCAATATTTCAGTGTGGAAATAAATTGGTTTTGCATCAGGCAATCCAAAGGTCCATTCGAAGGGACGCTTGTGCTATTAAATGATATTTGAAGGTCTGGAAGGGGCTGCAGAGCACGGAATTACCTCTCAAAAAGAATCATCATCTCCTGCCTCAGAGCAGCTGCGCCGCCCTGCCTGGGGAGAGCAAATGGGGAAATTCCAAATTCTTCTGCTCTGGGTCACCCAGGGGAGCCTTTGGAGCCTCCTCACCCCCCCAAAAATGGGATTTATTTCTGTGATCTCAGGAGGTGCCTGGCACAGAGCACAGGAATTCCAGGGAAATCAGTGGGTTCGCCTCCAGCACTGCAGCAACAGCAGAGAAAAGGAGAATTTTCCATGTCAATGCACATAAATTAAATATTTGGTTTTGATTGCTTTAGGAATATTTTCATGTTTCACTTTCTTCTACTATAGTTCCATTTAAAAAAAAAAATCCTTTTTTTTTCCAACTTATTTTGGCTTTTTAAAGAAATGCCAAATCGAAATTTTCAACCATTTCTCTCTTTTCCAAAGAGAATTGCATTGAAGGAAATACCAAATTGAAATTTTCAATCATTTTTCTTTTCTAAAGAGAATTGCATTGAAGGAAATGCCAAATCAAAAATTTCAACCATTTCTTTCTTTTCCCTAGAGAAGAGCACTCAAAGAAATGCCAAATCAAAATTTTCTGCCATTTCTCTCTTTTCCACAAAGAATTGCATTGACCTGATGGCTCCCACAACACTTTTAACCAATTTTAGATTTTAAAATATCCTGCACCAGTTAATCCTGAATAAAACCAACACCAGGAGAGTCCTGGGAACATGTGAGCAATGAAAATGGTGATTTTATAATCCTGTGAACATTTCTGCCACAAACTGATGGATCAATCCATGATAAATAAATAATTGATTTTATAATCCTGTGAACATTTCTGCCACAAACTGGTGGATCAATCCATGATAAAGAAAATATTAATTTTATAAACCTGTGGACATTTCTGCCACAAACTGATGGATCAATCAATGATAAATAAATAATTGATTTTATAATCCTGTGAACATTTCTACCACAAACTGATGGATCAATCCATGATAAATAAAATGCTAATTTTATAAATCTGTGGGCATTTCTACTGCAAACTGATGGACCAATCCATAATAAATAAAATATTGATTTTGTAATCCTGTGAACATTTCTACCACAAACTGATAGATAAATCAGTGATAAATACAATATTGATTTTATAGTCTTGTGAGCATTTCTGCCACAAACCGATGGATCGATCCATGATAAATCAAATATTAAATCACCATCAATCCTGAAGCCCAAGAGAGTTAAAATTCTGCTCCTCTTTAGTTCTTGCCAGCTCTGCAAAGCTCTTGCCATCGATACTTTAGAGGAAGCAGAGGTGATGTCTTCCTGCAGAAATTCCTTCCTCTTTCAGCTGTGTGGGCACTGTTTGTTGAATTGGTTGGGCTTTTCGTGGTGCTAAAGATTTTTGTTATATTTAAAAGCGTCCTGAAATTTCATGGGCTGATATCATTATTATTATTATTATTATTATTATTATTATTATTATTATTATTAT
>NW_005054676.1:29863-37505 GCF_000277835.1 Geospiza fortis | reverse complement strand
ATTATTATTATTATTATTATTATTATTATTATTATTGTTTACACTTGTGTGCATAATTTCTGTTGTTGTTATTATTATTATTGTTATTACTATAAATTCTTACACTTGAGTGCATCATTTCTGTTCCATTCCACGCACGGTGATCCATCAGTGCGGGATTAAGGGAAATTTCGCCTGCACTGTGAGTTTAGCAGCAAATAAATCCATTTTGGTGCTGGGAGCGATGGCCAAAAATGTTCCTTAAACCGAGCTGCAGCGAAGCAAATCTCTGCTGAAAGCACCATTTGGATCCAGTGTCAAAAATCCCCCCTGTTCCAGGGCTAAATTGATCCATATGATTGGAATTTTGCCCGGGTGGGGTTTTTTTCCCCCCAAACAATCCTTTGGAAATTACCATTATCGATGCACTAATGCATGTTGAAGGCTTGTTGGGGCTGACATAGGAAGTGATGTAAGAAGGGAACCCTTAATATTCCAACAGGAAACGTTTTCCTCGAGGAACAGCAGACTTGAAAACTGCAGATTACGATTTAATATCAACCACATTTCGACATTAACCGTGATTTCCGAGAACAATTTGATTTTTTTTCCCCCCTGTTTCTCCTCCAAGTGATCAAAACTTCATCCAACCGCAGGCGGCTCCTGGAATGAGCCCGGGGCTGCTGCACTTTGGAGTCAGCCTCGGGAATTTCAGAGCTCCCTGGGATCCCCTCCCAGCTCTGCCCCTTCCCTGTCAATCCCAATCTGACTCACAGTCCACGTTAAACCTCTTTTTTTTTCTGGGCTTGGGACATTTGGTTCCCAAGATTTTGGTGGTGTCATCGATTAATCCCTCACTGGTCCCATGTGATGGAGCAGTGACAGCAGGGCCATGAGATCCAGGCAGATTTTGGGATCAAAAGTGGCAAATTTCAGCATTCCCAGAGCAGTGTGAGGAGAATTAAAAACTGCCCGAATATTTCAGTTGCTGGCTGCTTTGTTTTTCATGTGCCCGTGGATTTGTTCATGGTCTGGGAGTCCTGTGGTGCCTCAGGTTGGAGCTTTTCTATTTTTCAGGCTCTGTGCTGCTTCAGTGTGTGGCTCTGGGCTCACATCAGGGGATGCTGAGCTCTGTGCACAGAGCAGGGAGACAAAACAATTCCTGCTCCAGCTGGGCACCAAGGACAAATGATCCAAATCTCAGCCCCAAGAGCACAAACAATGTGGGCTGAAGAGAGAAAAACAAGAAGGATGGGACTCCATGACCTAAAGCTGTACTTGGACAATTAACTCCAATATGCAAACGGAGCAGAACTGATCAAAGTGAGAGACCCCATGACCGGTCGTGCATTTTGTGACCATTTTGGTTCATCTTGGGTTCCTTTTGTGACCATTTTGGGTTCACCTGGGATGTAGCCCTGGCTGGGCTCTCGTGGTGCCCAAGGTGGATCCATTGAGTTCTTTTATTAAATCCCTGCTTTATTTTGGCTCTGTCTGGCCTCTGTTCTACTCAGCCTTCTCAAGGCATCAATTAGGTGTTGGTAAATTCTGATCACAGAGCAGGGAGACAAAACAATTCCTGCTCCAGCTGGGCACCAAGGACAAATGATCCAAATCTCAGCCCAGGAGCACAAACACCGTGGGCTGGAGAGAGAAAAACAAGCAGGGTGGGACTGGATGGGCTAAAGCTGGAATGGGACAATGAACTGCAAGATGCAAATGGAGCAGAGCTGATCCCAGGGAGAGACCCCGTGCCCGGCCGTGCATTTTGGGGCCATTTTGGTTCATCTTGGCTGAATTTAACAAAGCTAACTGAATTTATCAAAGCCAACTGGGTTTTTCCAGTGCTGGAATGGGAAAGGGAAGGAGTTTGCTCCGTGTGGACAAGGAAGTTGAGCGTCAAGGTGAACTTGGAAAGGCTCAATAAAAGAAATGCAGCAAAGAACATCGCCTGAGGGCAGAGAGGATCCCACCAGCCAGGCTTTGAAACTCAGGCCTTTGTTCCTGCAAGTCTGCAATGCTCTCAAAAAAAAAAATCGTCTAGAAAAACCCAGCTTTGTTAAATGCAGCCTGGGCTGGTAGTACATTACCATAATTCTCATAATTCTGTCCCTGCTCATGTCAGAGGGGTGTGATGTTCTCAGGGGGCTCAGGGGTCTTGTCTTTAATTCCCACTTTGGGAAAACATGGATTTTCAGAGGAGATTTCCCCCATTACCCATGGATTGGGGCTGTGGTCCTGCTCAGGACCATCCTGATGGATTTTTTTTCCATTTTTAGGGAATTTTCTGTCTCCTGCAAAAGCAGATGGGTGACAGATTGCTCCAAGTGACCTCACCAAAAGGCGTCATTTATTATTCCAAAGTTTCCAAGAGTTTGGGAAAATATTCCTCAGCTCCCACAAAGGCCGAAGTCTCCTGTTCCACACAGCAAATCCCACCTGTGGAGCACAGAAAACGCTCATTTTTGGGTCTCTCCCAGGTCACCCACCGCTGCAGATCTGTCATTTAATGAATTTCAGAATTCAGCTTGCTCTTGTTCCCTTGCTAGCTTAGGGGATTTTTCCACTCTTTCTTTATGGACCCATGAATTGCTCGGTGTTCTGGAGCATATTTCACCATTTATCGATGATTATGAGGGAAGAAATAATCCCTTCTGAAAGGAGAATAATCCAAATTATTCTTATTGTTTTATTGGCAAATAAAAATATAATTTATGAGCCAGTCAAGAGCAATAACCCTTAAGTGCACGACTACAGAATAGCCCATTAAGATATTTTTAATACCATTTTTGTCTGGACTTGTGTGAGTTAATTTAAAACAAACACACGGCGCTGGCTTTCCAGGAGTATTTCAGTGTCTAACCCCAAGTTGTTTCAGGAAAAATGAGGCAATTTGGTGCCTTTGAGGAGCCTTTGGCTCAGATTTTCCAGTGCTGGGGTTGCAGTTGGTTTGTTCTTGGTGGGGTTGGATCCATTTATTCGAGACCAGGGCTGTGGATGGGGCTGATAATTCCATTTACAGATGGATTTGGAGGGAAAAGGATGAGCTTGGCTCCCAAAATTTCTATCAGGACGTGGAAGGAAGTGCGGGGTGAGGTTTTTCCCAGGTTGTTGCTGGAGTTAAAGCTCTGATGTGGTGGTACCAGTTGTGGGTTTCTCTGGGTCTGGAATGAAGGAATGTGAGACAATAATTCATGTTCAGACTCAGGTGTTTATTATTTCTTATCAGTGTGTTCGATATTCCTTCTTTTTCAAGCAGAGAGATAAAAAAAACAAAACAAAAAAAAAAAAAAAAAAAAACAAAAAAACCCAAAAATCTTGCCATGTTTTAGGAGCAAAGTGAGTATTTTACACACATCCCAACAGCTCTCTGGAAAGCATTTAAATTTACAAGCTGTTCCTAAATTCCCTGGCAGTTGGCAACACTCAGGAACCCCCTTGGAAAAGAGATTTTTTGGAAATAACAAATATTATCTACATAATTCACATTATTATCTATGTTATGGGCAGTTAGCATCTGAGCTTTATGGATTGTGTCCATGCTGAGGTGGTGATTATCTTCATTAAGATAATCCAAATTTATTTCTGTTTTTTCTTTAAGATTATCCAAATTTATTTCTGTTATTTCTGATAAAGGTTCTAATGAATGAGTTACAGTGATTTTCATATAGAAAACCCGTTGCTGTTATCCTATATTCCATATTTTCCAACTCTAGTGGCATTTAGAAGCTGAAAAACCAGGTAAAAATCACCGAGATATTAGGATTTTATTAAGATAATCCAAATTTATTTCTGTTTTTTCTTTAAGATTATCCAAATTTATTTCTGTTATTTCTGATAAAGGTTCTAATGAATGAGTTACAGTGATTTTCATATAGAAAACCCATTGCTGATATCCTATATTCCATATTTCTCCAACTCTAGTGGCATTTAGTAGCTGAAAAAACAGGTAAAAATCACCGAGATTTTAGCATTTTCTGGCTGTGGGGGATAGAATGGGATTTTCTCTACAAACTGCCTTTGAATCCCATCCCTGGGGATCACGGGATGCTCCACAGGGGAAGCCTTGCCCCTTTTCCTGGGAAATCCTTCCCAAAAAATTCCATTTTCCTCGGAGAATCCTCCCTGGGAATCCTCCCTGCCCCGAGGGTGGAGAGCTGAGCAAAGACCGGGATGCAGGGAGGGAAAATTCTGCCAGGAATTCTCCTCCGGATCCTCTCATTCCTGAGCTCATTCCTGAGCTCAGCCTGAGCTCATCCATCCTGAAGCGATTCCCTGGATTAGCTCCTCGTTAAACCGGGGTCGGAAAGAGGCTGCTAAACCGGGCTTTTCCAGACAGGAGCAGATGGGAAATCTGGATTAAATCTGGATTAAATCTGGACTAAATCTGGGTTAAATCCTGTTCTTCCCTGGCTGGTATTGCTGCTCTCCCTCCCTGCGCAGCTCCTGCTCATCCTGGGCTCAATTAAATCTGGATTGAATCTGGACTAAATCTGGATTAAATCTGGACTAAATCTGGGTTAAATCTGGATTCAATCCTGTCCTTGCCTGGCTCCAAGAGGGATTGCTGCTCTCCCTCCCTGTGCAGCTCCCGCTCATCCTGAGCTGGATTGAATCTGGATTAAATCTGGGTTAAATCTGGGCTAAATCTGGGTTCAATCCTGTCCTTCCCCGTCTGGGATTGCTGTTCTCCCTCCCTGTGCAGCTCCTGCTCATCCTGGGCTCAATTAAATCTGGACTGAATCTGGATTATATCTGGGTTATATCTGGGTTAAATCTGGATTCAATCCTGCCCTTCCCTGGCTGGGATTGCTGCTCTCCCTCCCTGTGCAGCTCCTGCTCATCCTGGGCTCAATTAAATCTGGACTGAATCTGGATTATATCTGGGTTATATCTGGGTTAAATCTGGATTCAATCCTGCCCTTCCCTGGCTGGGATTGCTGCTCTCCCTCCCTGTGCAGCTCCTGCTCATCCTGGGCTCAATTAAATCTGGACTGAATCTGGATTATATCTGGGTTATATCTGGGTTAAATCTGGATTCAATCCTGCCCTTCCCTGGCTGGGATTGCTGCTCTCCCTCCCTGTGCAGCTCCCGCTCATCCTGGGCCTGAGTCAGCCCTTGCAGAGGTTTGTGAGCAACTGGGCTCCCAGCAGATTCCCTGGATGAGGAATCCATGGCCAGGAGGATGCTGGAGTGGAGATGTTTGCTTTGTTCCCTGACTTGAATCCTGATTCCCCAGGATTTCCTGTTCCCTTTGTTCCCCTTGCTTGCTCTGACCTACTTATTCCTGAAATTTATATCAAATGGAAATAAAAATTTATACAAATCTCCCACCAAGAGCTCACCATCAGTAGCTGCTCCCTTCCCCCCAAAAAAAGATATTTTCCACTAAAAGCCCAGGAAAGTGCAGCTGTCAAACCTCCTTAACTTCCCCTGGCTCCAAAGAAGGGTCTAACCAGGGAAAAGCAGTGAGGAGTTGTGAGCGGTAAACAAGTTAAACATTATTAAACACACACGCGTCTCATGGAGGAGATGAATTGATTGTGTGGGTTTATTTTTACAGCCTTATTTCACCGAGGAAGGAGGAAAAAAAAATGCCTGGGAGCTGATGCCAAGATGATGGAGCTGAAACAAAGCCCAAGGAAGGAGTTTTCCACCGGGCTCATTTTTTTCCCTAATAACTGTCTCCCGTATCTGCCAATCTTGGGTCAACAAACATGGCGTGATTGACAAGTTAAAATGTTTAGCTTAGCCTGCAACTCATATAAACCAAATTAAAATTTCCAGTGCAGGAGTGAGTGGGAAGAGAAGCAAACAATGTCCTTTCTTCCCTCGGCTCTCCCTGGATGGAGCAGCATCCAGGAATGGCTCTGTAGTGGCCAACGGGGCATCCCAGCAGGTGGGGACTGCTCATCCCTCCTTGTCCCAGATTGCAAGGCAAGAGAAATTCCATTTGCCATCATTTGTCAAGTGGGCAGTTTTCCTTATCTATTCCACAATCACTCTTCCCTCAGTAGGGAACACCTGCTGATAAGAGGCCATTGAATGTCACTGCATGGCTGATAAGAACTACAGCATCCCATTGGGAGATGTGAGCCCAGAGGGAGGAGCCAAGCATTCCTACCTGGATAGAATCTGGAGATTCTGGAACACCAGCCCAGCATTCCTACCTGGATAGAATCTGGAGATTCTGGAACACCAGCCCAGCATTCCTACCTGGATAGAATCTGGAGATTCTGGAACACCAGCCCAGCATTCCTACCTGGATAGAATCTGGAGATTCTGGAACACCAGCCCGGCTTCTCCACTGGATTGCCCAGAGGAACAGCAGCTGCCTCTTCCCCTGGATCTCCAGAGGCAGAGACTGCACCTTTCTGCAGGATCCCTGCTCCAGCAGAACCCCCCCTGACACTGCAGGAGGGCTGAGCCACAATTCCAATGGGGCTGCTGCCAGCACCCTGACCCACAGGGTGTCAGGTTGTGTTCTGACTCTGGCAGTGTTGGTTTGGTTACTGCATTGTTTATTTTATCCTTTTATTCTCTTCCCTATCAAAGAACTGTTCTGACTCTGTCAGTTATTGTATTTGCAGAGTTCCTCAGATGAAGGAAGGAATGATGAATTTGACTCCATGTTCTTGAAGGTTAATTTATTATTTTATGATACTATATTATATTAAAGAATACTATACTAAAGAATACAGAAAGGATACTTACAGAAAGCTAAAAAGATAATAATGAAAACTTGTGACTCTCTCCAGAGTCCCGACACAGCTTGGCCCTGATTGGTCACTGAGTGAAAACAATTCACATGAAACCAATGAAACAATCACCTGTGGGTAAACAATCCCCAAACACATTCTAACACAACAAAACACAAGAGAAGCAATGAGATAAGAATTGTTTTCCTTTTTCTCTGAGGCTTTTCAGCTTCACAGGAGAAGAATCCTGGGCAAAAAGATTTTTCCAGAAAATAGGACTGTAACAGTCAGTGTTGGTTTAGTTTACGGCATTGTTCATTTTATCTTCTTATTTTCTTCCCTAATAAAGAACTGTTATTCCTGCTCCCTTATTTTTTTGCCTAAGAGCCTCTTAATTTCAAATTTACAGCAATTCAGAGGGAGGGGGTTTACATTTTCCATTTCAGGAGAGGCTCCTGCCTTCCTTAGCAAACACCTGGCTTTCCAAACCAAGACATCCCACCAGGAAAAAGGATCCAGGGCTGCCTGGGACTGGGATTGCCCTTCATCCATGGAGATGGAGGGATTTTGGGATCAAAGGAAGGGGATGTGCAAGCACAGTGTGGCTGGGAGCTTGGACACCTCTGGAATATCCAGGGAAGGCAGATGGAGGTGTCTGCTCCTTCCAAACGGTGTAAGATCATCTCACAGCAAAATATTTGGGATCAAAGGGAGTCTCTGAGGGGAAAATGAATGAATGAAGTTGTCCCAGGTGATTTTAATTGATTTTTTTATCCATCAGTAAAGCTCAGCGCTGCCTGAAGAGCGGCACAGTCCGAGCTGGGAATGCAGAGTCCCTTTTCCTCTTGGTCCTCCACACTTTGTCCTTGAAAGACAAAAACTCTGGGACTCTATGTCCCAATAATAAATTATAAAAATAATAAAACAATGAAAATAATTGTTTTTCTGGGAAGTCCTTGCAGTA
>NW_005054676.1:25007-29804 GCF_000277835.1 Geospiza fortis | reverse complement strand
TGCATCCTTCATCCTTCAGCTCCCCAGAGGCTTTTCCATGGCTCTGGGGTCGGTGGCTTTGCTGGAGGCTGGGATCAGAATTCTGAGCTCCCCAGCTGCTCCCACAGCGAGGATTTGGGGTGGCTTTGAGGCAAGGGAAGAGGGAGCTGCAGAACTGGGATTTCCCTGCTGATCCTTAGGAACAGTCACATCTCTGCTTCTCCCATCCATCAATTCCCAGACCTGATCTCCATTTTTCCTGTCTTTTTTTTTTCTTTTTTCCCCAAAAATAACCCACAGATACTTTGCTTTGGAGGGGTCTGTCCTGACAGAGGAGCTCCTAAAAAAGATCCATGCACTGACCACATGCACTGACCACCCCCTGTCCCTCTCCCAGACCCCTCAGGATGGCTTAGATGTCACCCAGAGCCAGCTTAAGCTGAGCTTTATCTGCAGCTGTGTCCAAACCCCGCTGAACAAAAGTGTCCTGTCTCCTTCGGGGTGAATTTCCAGGGAAGAGCTTTTCATTTCCTTTGGATCTAATTCTTAGGACTCACTTCTCCTTAACAAAAACCAGCTTTAAAATTAAGATGTCTTACGCTGGGATGGATGTTAAACCCAGAATAAAAGTTCCTGAAGGTATTGACAGGTGGATTTGGATATTTTTATTAAGCTCTGTCTCTGCAGTAAAACTGATCCCTCTTGCTCGGGCCACGGCTGTGAAAAGACTTTCAAGCCCTGCCCCAGGTAGCTGCTTTTATGTGATTTTGGTGTGCCTGTAAATCAAAGATATTATTTGTGGAAAAGCTGCAGCGAGCAGGTCTGGCTGGGAAGGATGAGGGGGATTTTGGGGAGGGGGCTGAGCATGGAGGATGAAGATGTGTGCACAGCCCGGGTGTCTGAGGGACCAAAAAGGAAATGTATTTGTAGCTGGGGAGTTATTGGTGATGTTCAGAGTGGTTTAATGCCCCTCAGGGCACTGTTAAACTCCTTCTGTGTGCCGGGCTCTCCCTGCCTGTCCATGCCCCAGGAGCACAGGGAATGCTCAGCCTGGTGCTGCTGCTCCCTCCCCTCGCTCTGAGCTTCCCATCCTGTCACATTCACATCCTCTGAAAAATCCCCTCGCCCAGGATTTTTCTCCTGGGAAGATGAGAAACCTCAGAGAAAAAGGAAAACAATTCTCATCTCATTTGCTTCTCCCGTGTTGTGCTCATGGGGAATGAGTTTGGAGATTGTTTACCTGTTGCAGACATCTTTTATGAAAAATCCTTTCCTTAGGATTTCTCCTCCTGAAAAGCTGAGAGGCCTCAGGAACAAAATGTAAACATTGGTTATCTGCTGCTGTGGAATGCAACAGGTGGATCTGTGATTGGTCTCATGTGGTTGTTTCTAATTAATGGCCAATCACAGTCCAGCTGGCCTGGATTCTCTGTCCGAGTCACAAGTTTTTGTTGTCATTCCTTCTTTTTTTATTCTTACCTAACCTTCTGATGAAATCCTTTCTTTATTCCTTTAGTGTAATTTTAATATAATATATATCATAAAATAATAAATCAGCCTTCTGAAACATGGAGTCAGATCCTCGTCTCTTCCCTCATCCTCAGACCCCTGTGAACACGGTCACATTTACGCACAGGTGATTGTTTCATTGGATTCATGTGAGTTGTTTTCACTCTTTGGCCAATCAGGCTCAAGCTGTGTCAGGACTCTGGAGAGAGTGACGAGTTTCCATTAATATATTTTTAACATTCTGTAATTATCCTTTCTGTAGTCTTTAGCATAGTTTAATATAGTATTCTTTAATATAATATAGCATCATAAAATAATAAATTAGCCTTCTGAACATGGAGTCAGATTCATCATTCCTTCCTCCATCAGGGCACCCTGCAAACACAATCCCATCCCGTGACAAACACCTTGCTTGGTGCCTCTTTAGAGGGATTTTCTCCCACCAGCTGCTCCGTGGGCTGAGGGATCCCATCCCTGTAACCAGAGCCCGGAATCCTCTGGGCAGGGAAGAGGAGGAAGAGGAGAGTGCTGGGGCTGAGAAGGCTCTTTGTTCACCAACTGTCCCAGCCCTTCATGCCAGGACAGCTCCATCTCCTTTCATTTCCTCCTCCTATGAAGTGCTGATCCCTGGCGAGACACGAGCAGCTGGATGGAGACAGGGAAAAGGGGGAATGCTGCAGGAGCTGCTCCCTGATCCCCAGGGATGGGATTCAAAGGCAGTTTGTAGGAAAAATCCCATCCCACCCCCCACAGCCATAAAATCCTAAAATCTTGGTGATTTTTAACCTGGTTTTTCAGCTACTAAGGGGGATGCTCCGCCTTTGGGATGCTCCAACGTGCTCGGAACCCTCTGGCAAGGAATCCCCTTAAATTCAACATTCAGGGAAAAAAAGGCAGAGGAAAACAGCTGGATTTCCTAAGATTAAGCATCAGCAAAAAGGGGAAAATGAGGGGAATCATCAGCTCCTGGTGGCTTCACTTTGTTTTGTCCCAAGTTTTTCCATCACATTATGAAAAATCCCCTCCATGCCCCAAAGGACAAACCTCCACATGAACACAGACAGGGAACAAGCCCAGGACCCAGGACTGTGTTATTTTTATGGGAATCACACAGGAGATGATTTCCCTGACTCACACGGGCTGGTTTCACCTTTACCTCCAGCTAAAAATGGAAGTCTGCAAAAATCAAACTCTGCCATCAAGATTCCCATTAATTCTCCTGTTTTAGGCATCCGCAAAGTTCCACGAGGAAAATTCCCGAGCTCACCCCGGAGTTCCATTTGGATCAATCCTTTATCTGATCACACGCTTTCCCTGTGTGCCGCCACGGGGGCTCTCAGCTTTGGAGCTGCCAATCTTCATGAAATAAAAAGTGTTATTTTCAATGTTCTGTTACTTTATAGGCAGGTTGGACAAGATTAAGCGAAATTAGCACCTTCCAGCCCTGAACTCCAATTTCACTGCAATGACTGCAATTCCCCTTCAGGATTCATTCCTTTCCCAGGTCAAGAGTGCACAGTAGCACTCTGGAAGCAATGGATTGAAGTGCTGATAGGAGCTCAGCTCTCCTTTTATCTCCTGCAGAATCTGCCTGATGACTGCTCCAATTCCCTCAGCACCGGCATTATCCTGAATTTTGCACCTTTATCCCCTTGGGTTTAATGTCATTTGTTGGGAATTGTCCCTTTCCCAGGGGGTGGGACTGCATGGGATTTAAGGTCCCTTCCCACCCAAACCATTCCATGACTCTGTGATGAGGAGAGCAAGGAAAGTCCTGGCCAATTCTGCTGCCAGTGGCTGTTTTAACCATGAAAACACTCGGAGACCCAAGGGATTATTCAGGTGCAAGAGGCAGATTTCTGTGGTGCTCCTTGTCCAGCTGAAATCCTCCCCCAGGGCTGGAAAAGAGGCACCAGAGCAAGGAATTCACAGAGCAGGGCTTCACCACACACTGATCCGTGGAAAAGGCTGAGCCTCAGAGGCAAATTCAGTCAGGGAAAGGCTGAAATGGCAAAATCAAGGTGAGGTGACAGCACTGAGTTCTTCATTTTCCTCTTCTTCCTCCTTGCAGCCATTATTTCCTCATCCCACTGGGAATTTTTGCCTTTTTTGTTGTTGTTGTTGTTGTTTTTTGTGAGGACCAAAAACACATTTCCAAGTCACATGAAAATAATAATAACAAAGATTTATTCTAAGAATTTACTTACAACAATATATTAAATATATTATTAATATAAACAATATACTAAATATATTAAATTAAATAAACAAGGAGCAGCAACAGCCACCTGGGAATCAGGTGGTTCCCCCACACTGGGATTGGGAAGCAGCAAATGATCCAATCATGGATTGTGAGCAACCAGGGGATGTTTCCTCCCAGTTTCCCAGTCACACATCCATAAAAAAATGATTATTGCAACAAACCCAGAGCTGGTTACGAACAATTCACAGGCACGAAACTGAAAAAAAAAAGAAAAAAAAAAGAGCCTGAATTGTGAACAAATATTAACAGCAACAAATAAATCAGCGAGCACCTCATTATTTCTATCTTCTCACTCTCACAGCACATTAATCTGTGGAGCAGCCACGGATGAATCACAGAATGTCCAACTTTCCAAAAGCACGCTGGGTTCTTTAGAGCTGGGCCAGAGATATGAAGGGGAAAAGGAGAAAGTCATTCCTGGAAATGGTGAAATAAATTGTCTCATGGTTTGTTTACACAGAACATTTTCAATATCTCTGACAGGGGAGGGCAGAGGGAGCTGCTCTGGTGCAAAAGGAGGGGCTGAGAGCAGGACAGTGCTCAAGATCAGCCCCTCTGGAGACTCCAGCAGGATTTTGGAGACAGGAATTTCACTCTTGGCGTCCAGAAATATTCCATATTCCCCACCTCACCCTGCTGAAATGATAATTCTGTTCATTTTTTTGATCCCGCTCCGTGAATCCCTGTGGGATGAGCTGTCAGTGCTGTACCCAAGCCCTCGGTGTGGAAGTTTCTGTGGGAATTAGAGCATCCCACCTTCCCAGAACCACTTCTGGGAAATGCAGAGCCCTGAAGTCCAGGTGGGCAATCCCAAACCTCCACCTCTCCCTGTGCTGATGGACACAAAACCCACCCCATTCCCTGAACCCCTCTGTTCCCCTAAACCCCTCTGTTCCTCTGAACTCCTCTTTTCTCCTGAACTTCTCTTTTCCCCTGAACTCTTTTTCCCCTGACCCCCTCTTTTCCCCTAACCTCCTCTTTTTTCCTGAACTCTTTTCCCCTAAACTCCTCTTTTCCCCCGAACCCCTCGTTTTCCCCAAACTCTT